>NC_060949.1:14999160-15011660 GCF_022045245.1 Lucilia cuprina | reverse complement strand
TTATTTTTTTTATTTTTTATTTTTTTTTATTTACAATACATACATTTTGCTGTTGGAAATTGATAAATATGTTGAAAATAATTATGGTTAAAGCAAACTGTTAACTTTAGAAAATATTTTACACTAATTTTTATCTTATTAATTTTTCAGTATTTGAATTATTTTAAAATACATCATAACTGCAATAATTTACCTGATTTATACATATATTGTCGTCAAATGACAAAGGGTTGAATGTTATTTATTACCTCTGTGAATTGTAAACGTTTACTATAAGATTTTTACAATTATTATTTAAAAATTAATAAAAAAATTCACTTACTTACAAATTCATTAATGGAATTCTGGGTCGATTTAGCTATGTTTTAAAGTTTTTTTTTTGATCGGTCTATAATTGGTCATAGCCCCCATACAAGGTTCCCTCCCGAAAATCACTTAAACGCGTATAACTCATTATTTTTTTAAGATAAAATTTGGTACAGGTATTGCTTATATGCACAGAAATATTACTGAGAAATTTTTTTCCGTTTGAACCATAACTGGTCATAGTTCCCATTAAGATATCCATATATTTATTTCCTATATATATTTCCTATCGGTTCATATTCATGTTTGTAACATGCAAAAATATTCGTCCTATATCTAAGTCCGCAATTTTCAAAATACTTGGATGAAATCATTTTTGTCCCAAGGACGAAAATGATTAAAATCGGTCCATTATTTCAACTAGCTCCCATACAACCGTACCCCCCAAATAGAGCATTTGAGCTTATAATTCATTTCAATGATCTATCAATAAAAGTCGACAAAACTTAGTTTTATAGAACTTTAAATGACACTACCGATTTTTGTAATGATCGGGCTTCATTTAACCATAGCCCCCATACAAACTCCCCTTTAGAAAATGACTTAAATATCAAAATTCACTGACAAGCACTAATAACACTTTTAAATTATACATAAATAACTTTGAAGTAGACTTAACTTCCCCTACCAACATTTATAAGGATAGTTGAGCCCTCTCGTAAAAAATCTCTTTTTTTTGCCAAAAAAGTAAAAATATTCCGAAATAAAGTTAAAAAACAAATCAAATGTTTTATTTTTTCAAATAATCTCCATTTTTAACATACTGACTGGTGTAGGGTATCATATGGTCGGCAACGCCCCACTATACATTCATACCTGTTTTACACATCATTTCTTTAATTTTTGCTTTGTTATTTGCTACGTATACTCAAAACATACCTATATTTATATTCATTTTACAAAGAAGATATAAGTATAGTATTTGAACACAACAACTACATTGCTTACTCCAAACCTGTTGTATTTGAAAGAAAAATGTCCCAGCAGTTCGACGGGACAGTCCCGAACTGACCATTTAACCTACCACTTGTGACTACCCAGGTGACCAACCATTTCAACATGGGCTTGTCCTACGAGGAAGTCAATCGTCACTCTACACCCTACAAAGAGACAGTAAAGAGACGATTGCCTCCGCACTCACTTACAAAGGGGACACTAAAGTGACGACTGTCTTCATTCTCGTTTACAAAGAGTTTATTTGTGACGAAAGACCGAAAACATACGAATTGGAGTCAGCCAGGTGGTAAGATATTAATGGAAATAAATTTTAAAAATTTCAAGTGTCTACTCTCTAGAATACTAGGGGGCAATAATGTGACGATTGACCCTAAAGATATAAATTTGATGGTGGCATATTACTAGAAAGTAATAATTATTTCTCCAAAAGATGGGTAAAATAATACTTTCGGAAATACAACAAAAACACTACTTTTAAGAGTATAATCTCTTTGTTACTTGAGGACAGTAAAGAGACGACTGTCTCCGCTCCCGCTTACAAAGAGGACACAAAAGTGACGACTGTCTTCATTCTCGGTTACAAAGGGTACATTCGTGACGAATGACCCAAAACATACGAATTACGATCATCCAGGTGGTTAACTATTAGTGGAAATTACTGTCTTTTTCGAAAGCATTGACTCTTTGTCGAAACGTAACAAAACTAACTGTTATTTTAAAATATATCTGTTGGAGTATATAAAAGCGCTCAATTGGTATTACTTAACATTCATAATTTTGTTTAGTGTATCATATGCCAATTTTTATACCCTACACCACTATAGTGGGGAGGGTATTATACGTTTATGCTGATGATTTATGTAACATACAAAAATATCCACCTTAAAGTATACCGATAGATTCAGAATCATTTTTTGGGTCGATTAAGACATGTCCGTCCGTCTGTCTGTCTGTCGGGATGGCTGGCTGTCCATGTAAACCTTGTGCGCAAATTTGGCACAGGGACGAAGCCTATTGAAAATGGTTGAAATCGGTCCATTATTTTACCTAGCCCCCATACAACCGTACCTCCCGATTTTTTATGCCATAATTACGTCAAATATTCTATTATCTCTCTAAAAATTGGTACAAATAAGTTTTATATAAGTGTAAATGACACTGCAGATTTTCGTAAGAATCGGCCCTTATTTGACCCTAACCCCCATACAATCCCCCCTTCAAAAAATGTCTTAAACGTCTAAAATTGACTTGTAACCATTTGTATCGCAATGAAACTCAACAAACTAACTGTTATTTAAAAATATGTCCTTTTCCCAAATTTAGCGAGGAACGTCCGATATTTGACCTATATAAAGCCACATTTAGAAATTTTGTTTTTTTATCAATAAATTGCTTAAATATTTTGGAATAATATTCAACATAAAAGTTTCTTTATAAAAAGTAAAAATTTTAAAAATATACTCATGGTGTATGGTCGGCCATGCCCGACTATACTTTCCTACTTGTTTGTTATCGTTTTTCTTGCTGATATACTTTGCTTTGCAGAAATATGTTTAACGATTTAGGAGTTTTCTCAGTTTTATATAAATTGATTTCTCTCATTAAATTTAATCATAGTTTTTTGTTTTATCGTTGCTTATACATTTGTCGTTGTTTTACATACCGTCTTTCATTTGTAAAAATATAAAATTTGTGAATTTCAAAATACATACAACAAAATCAGTGTTTTTATTTAAACGAATTGCTGGACAAATTGTATTCGGATTTTGAAGTCGTACATGATCGTCTAGAACGAGAAAATTATCATGAAATGAAAAGCAGTTTACTGACAAAAGTCTCTGCAATATATATGACAATCAAGTCGACTCTGATGCGAAAAATAATGGCATTTTGATCGAAACCAAATCACAAATGCTCCCTCCAACCCAAATTTGGTGTTATCCGCTTCAGCTGCGGCTAATAATATATCCTCCACAAATTCTTTGCCTCAGTCGTCACTAATAGTTTCAAATTGTACACCTAACAAGTTAGAGTGCTATATTCGGCTGTGCCAAATCTTAAACACCCTCCACCAGCAAGCTTCATCTTATTAAAATCCATTTAGCTATCAATTTTTTTAGATAAATCGACAAAAGTTTTGTTTCCGTAATGAAGGTACTAACATTTATTCATGTGTGGAACTAATTTTGATTATTCCCAGAAAAATTTATATTGAGTTTCGTTTGTGGACCTCGTACGGATGCAATGACTTATTATGAAAAGATCATGCAGATGCCAAAAGTTAGGAGTTAGGAGAGAAAAGTTTCCGACATCAGTATTTATAGTGAAGTAAATATGTTTGAGTGATTTTTGAAGCGATTAAAATGACTGTAAATCAGAAGTATGATCAATATTAGGCCACTTTGAAAACATTTTATCAGAATGATCTATCTATACACAGAACATACTCATTTCGAATTTTATCGAAATATTATAATTTAATAGTGAACTATGTATTAATCAGCAATCTTAAGAAATACGCATTTATGTAAAATTTTATCCCGAAAACTTTGATTGTCAATTTACGTTAAATATTTTTCAGAAATGGACTATGTTTATAATGTATATGTATATAAAGACAAAATTAAAAATTCTGTATCTATATCATTTTTTGGTAAATAATATTGTGAACCTAATTGATTTTCTGGACTAAGTATGAGAGCTATGACTAAATATGGACCGATCGTAAAACAATTTTATAGTGAATTTATGTATATAAGAGCAATAATTTTGCTAAATGTATGGATATCAATATTTGGTTATGAGTTATATTTTTTTCTGATTTTCCGGAGGGAACCTTGTGTGGGAGCTATGACCAAGGATGGACCGATCGAGAAAAAAAATTAAATAACATTTATCCGTATAATAATAGTATTTATACCAAATAATTTATAGGTTCTCTATTTGGTAATGAGTTATGTGCTTTAAAGTGTTTTTCTAAAAGGGACCTTGTATGGGAGCTATGACCAATTATGAACCGATCGAAAAAAATGTATCAGTAATATTTTTGTGCATAAGAGCAATACTTATACCAAATTTTATATCGATACCATAATTTAGTAATGAGTTATGTTCGTTTAAGTGATTTTCGGGAGGAGACCTTGTATGGGACCAATTATGAACCGATCGCAAAAAAATTTCACAGTAATATTTAAATGAGAAATATTTGTAGCAAATTTTATATGGATATGTTTAAGTGATTTTCGAAAAGGGACATTGTATGGGAGCTATGACCAATTATTGTACGGGAGCTATGACCAATTATTGTATGGGAGCTATGACAATTATGATCAATTATGGACCGATCACAAGCTAACTTTATAACAACAAATTTTGTGAATAAGTTACATCTTAAACCCACACGTTCAACAACACTTGTATCAGGAATTGGTCAGTCGAATTGTGCTTCTGGAAAAATTGTTAGCATTTTCATTCAATCACGAACTTCAAATGCATCAGCCTATTTATCATCCGATGTAGTATCAGCCATTGTAGACAACCAGCCACCTTTTTCAATAGATGTCTCTAAATGGAATTTCCCATTAACGTCCAATTGGGAGATCCACTCTTTTTTTAAATACAGCAAGTTGATCTGCTGATAGGTGGAGACATTTTTTTTGAATGCTTGTGCAATGGGAAAATTCATATTGGGCCAGGGTTGCCACTTCTGCAAAAAACTGAATTTGGTTAGGTTGTTGCTAGTGGAGGAATTTAATAACAGAGAAGGAATAGTTGTCTCCTGAATGTTGTAGTTAATGAAAGCAATACTTACGAAAATAATCTGGATTATTTAATTCGTCGATTTTGGGAAATTGAAAATAATATGGATGTTGCTTCAAAGATAACGAAGGAAGAAAAAGAATGTGAATATTATTTTGTAAAAACCTACAATCGTCTGAGTTCTGGCGAATTTGTTGTTCGTTTACCATTTAAAACAAGCCCACAAACCATTGGTGATTCGTACAGAATGGTCCTCCGTCGATTTAATCAGCCTCCAGAGCTAAAATCTCAATATAGTTCATTTATTAAAGAATATATTGATCTTAGACACATGTCATTGGTAGAAAAGCTTCCAATAGACATTATAACACATTTTCTTCCACATTATTGTGTAACAAGAGCTGATAGCTCAACCACCAAATTCCGTGTCGTGTTCGACGGTTCGGCAAAAACTTCAACTGGAGTTTCACTCAACGATATACTTATGTGTGGGTCAAATATACAGCCAAATCTTTCTGATATTTTGTTACGCTTTCGATCTTTTAATATTGCTCTCACTGGAGATATATGCAAAATGTATCGGTGCTTTAAGGTTAAATATCTTGATAATTTTTTTCAATGTATATTGTGGCGCAATAATGTCGACGAGCCGATTCAGATTTATAAAATAGATACTGTTACATATGGCACTAAATCTGCGTCTTTTCTTGCCATTCGTGCAATGTGTCAGCTAACAAATGATGAATGTCACCAATTCTCTTTGGGTTCAAAGATTGTGCTTCGTGATTTTTATGTCGACGATATGATATCTGGAGCCGACTCTACAGAAGAGGTAAATCAAATTCTCCATGAAACAACACAATTGCTCAAAAAGGGAAACTTTAAAATTCGAAAATGGTGCTCAAACGATTTTCGGATTCCCAGTAAAATTAAAGATGAAACTTTGGGATTGATATGGGAGCCAAATAACGACATATTCCTATTTTCAATTGTTCTATCTGTATCTTCAAATGCAATTACTAAAAGAATCGTTTTATCAACTGTAGCCAGATATTATGATCCCCTTGGATTAATAGGTCCCGCTATAGTTCAGGCAAAAAATTTTCTGCAGCATTTATGGAAAGAAAAGATTGACTGGGACGATACTCTCCCTCACCGTCTCCAGTCTGCATGGCCAAACTTGTGTTCCGAATTTAATTCCATAGAAGGGTGCAATTTTCCAAGAAGATTTTTAACGTCTGGTGGTCAAATTCAAATACATGCATTTTGTGATGCCATGATGTTTATATACGCAGTGAGAACAATAGTGTTGTCAATTCCAATATTCTTTGCTCTAAGTCTCGTGTAGCTCCCACCCAAGTACTTACTGTTCCGAAATTGGAATTATCGGCTGCACTTTTACTTTCGGAACTTATGCATACTTTCGGAACTCATTCAGCAGAGTTTATGGATATATATTCAAATTTGGAGGTGTTAATGTTTCGTGCCGAAGAGATCCCCTTACAACAGAAGACATCCACAAAGGAACAATGCTATTAATTCGTATGGTTCAAAGAAAAAATTTACTGTAGAAATTGAATTTTTGAGTAAAGGAAAGCCTATATCATCATCGAGTTCGTTAATATCTTTAAATCCTTTTATGGACAATTTTGGTTTGTTAAGAGTAGGCGGTAGACTTAAAAAATCAGCATCTGACTTTAATGCTCAACACCCAATAATTATTCCAAGGCATCATCCACTAACAGATTCAATCGTAACATATTTTCATGACAACAATTTACATGCTGGTACACAATTGTTATTGGCAACTATCCGATTGCTTGTGAAATATTTATCAACTCAAAGCTTTTTAGCAGCTCTTAAGCGATTTATTAGCATGCGAGGTAGGCCTCGCCTCACTTTGGTGGTCTTTGGGAAGCTTCAATAAAAGCTGCAAAATTTCATCTTCTTTGCACTATTGGTCAGTCAATTTTGGAATTCGTCGAGCTACGCACAATTATCTGCAGGTATAAGCTATAATGAATTCCCGACCACTTTGTCCACTTTCAGAAAACCCTGATGATTTAGGTGTATTAACTCCAACACATTTTTTGATTGGTGCCCCTCTAACTTCAGTAGTAGAAAAAGATGTGTCAATGCTAAATATACATCGTCTTAGTCGTTGGCTATTTTGGAAACGATGGAGCTCTGAGTACCTAACAATTCTTTAACAACGTACTAAATGGCAGGTTTCTTCCGACAATATAACTATCGGAACCCTAAAGGACGAAAACCAACCCCCATTGAAATGGCTAATGGGCCGACTGCAAGAGGTAATAAAAGGTGATGATGTAGTTGTTAGAGTGACTGTAATAAAAACTGTTAATGGTATTATTAGACGTGCGGTATCCAAGATTTGTATTCCATTCAATGATGATATTGAATCTTCAAGGAATTCAATGGGAACAGGATGTTTGAGATTAAAGAAAAACGCTCAATTGATATTACTTAACATTTATAATTTTGTTTAGTGTATCATATGTCAATTTTTATACCCTTCACCTTCGTGAGAAGGGTATATATAACTTTGTCATTCCGATTGTAATTTCTAAAATATAATTTTTCGACCCTATAAAGTATATATATTCTGGATCCTTATAGATAGCGGAGTCGATTAAGCCATGTCCGTCTGTCTGTCTGTCTGTCTGTCTGTAAATAACGGAGATATGAGCAAAAATCAGAGGCAACCTCTGAAAATTTAATCATAAAATGTCATATTTTTTTCATGCTTTGGTAAATAAACAACAACACTGTATATTAGAAAAAGATGTACACGTGTGTGTAGATGTATTTGGTTTTTCAGCTGCGTATTTCGTTTTGTATGTTTGGATGCTGTTGGCGTCATTGAGTTGTATATTTTGTATTTGTTTTGTTTTTGTGAATTCTGTTCGTATATTTGGATGTAGGTTGGTTTTATTGCGTTGTTTTTGTTTTGACAACGTTGTTAGATCTGACAACCATGTAACACGGCTTTTAGATAACTAAATCGAAAATAATTTCGCTTTAGAATATACAAAAATTCGTTTTCAAGCTCAAAAGTATGATTTATACTTTTTGTGTTTATACAATTGGTATAAAATAATAACAAAGTAAGATGGAAACAGCTGTTTCTTTTCTCTGATCTAATGCGATGAACGAATGTCAAATTTTCTATCCGTATTTTCTCTTAATGTAGTAAGGTTTCATTGCATATTGTGTTTAAACGATCCCATCCGTATTCTTCTACATAAATTTTTGACAGATCATTTTACTTGTGTGCTCGTGTGAGCGGGATTTAGTCTTGAAGTGTGTCGTTCAAATTTCATGTAGCAAAAATACAAATATTTCCTTTGCAGTTTTATTTATCAAAAATATTGATATCTATAAATTTGAAATTGAAAAACTACATATAATTTTAAGATTACACAACAAAATTCGTTCCTTTTTCTATAAATTTTTAGATTATTAAAATTTTTAGTTAAAAGGTTTGTAAAATAAATATTCATAAAAGATTTATTTTATAAAACGTTTATAAATTTTGTTTGTGAATAAATAGAAATTACTTTTGTTTCTTCATTTAAAAAAATAATAATTTTACCGCGTTCCGTATTTCGTCCCTTTCTGATTTTATGGAATAAAGATATAACCAATTGAAAATTCTAAGTAAAGATATATCTCTGTTTAAAATTTCTAAAAGTCAGACCAGCCATTTAGTTGTGGACCTTATGAAAAGTTTAATTTAATTTTTCTAAAATCGCATCTCAACATTGCTAATACATATTTCTGACATTCTAAAATCGAAAATATTTTCGTATTAAAATAGCCAAAAATAAGTTTTTAATCACAAAAGTAACAATTTTTTCCACTTTTCGACGTTTTCACCCATTTTTTTAATTCTTCTAGTCCAATTTTTGGAAAGTTATATAGCCTATTGACGCTTCCAGACATATATCTTTCTATCTTCCAATTTTGAAGAAAATCGGTTCATCCGTTTAGGCGTGATTGACGCACAACCAAATAAACAAACTTACAAAGAAATTTATAACATATTAGTGTCCGACCGAACATTCGGATACGGATTCGGTAAATAGTGAGGTTCGCCAATGTTTGAAATTTTGACCGAACACTTTTTATAAAATGTTTATTTATCATATTTTACATCATCAAAAAGTTTTCAAATTGCTGAAAATTTGTTTACAGAAGTTATCATACATCCTTGCTGTATAATAAATTTCCTATATACAAAACGCCTTTTTAACTGTTCGTTTTTTTCGGCTGATTTGAAAAACTGTTAATCAGAAAGTTATTAAAAAGCTAAGAAAAGAGTAACATTTAATTTGAATTACCTATTTTCGATTATAAATCTGTGATCTCTTTGTAACATAGAAATGTTCTTGATCTTTATTCTCAAACGATCTAGACATGTCTGTCAGTCAGTCTCTTGAAGGAACGATAGGACCTAAACTATTGTTGCAGTTTGATTGGTATTCAAAATGGACAAAATCGGTTTACATTTGAACATGGCTTTAGAAAATGACTAACGTTCATAACATGCTTAAAAATAAATATGTACTAGTATTTTTGTGAAATTATACTTAATTTTTTTTTAATGAACCAAATTCTCATATAAATCGGAAAATTGAAATTTGCAAATTGTGTTAAGTATTGTAATCTTTATATTATATATTTTTTTATTTATTTATTTGGAAACTATAACTTTACTGATTCGATAAAATTGATTTTGATTTCGATACATATTAAAAAGAAATTTTGATCACCTTGGACCATAATATGATCATGTATAACAATATTATGATAAATACAAAAGTATCATGATGAAATATTTTGACGGTATTTATCATAATATATTTTAAAATTGTTACAATAACGATAATATGTTTAAAATACAATCATAATTTTAACCACAACCTTGTTTTTTCCATGCGTGCTCTAACAGAGAATTATATCAATAAATCGTTAAAAAACCAAAAATATAAGTATTAAGATATATGCATTTCACAAAAATGGTTTGTTATTAGAAAATTATCACTCTGGAATTCGGAATTAGTTGATAATTGACACAATTGCTAATTAAAGACCCTCTTCAAAAAATCTTCCAGATGTTCATATTTTGGTTTTAAAAATTATAAATTTATTACTTATATGTTATAAATTTATTACTTTTTTTTAATCATAAATGCGTTTTACATTGAAGTTTTTTCTTCGCGTTCATCGAACTTTGAAACCCGAACAAAGTTCGGATTCGGTACCGAACGAAATTTTGAGTTCGATCGGACTCTATAATATATATTAGGATATTAAGATTGCTTAAATACTTTGGAATTAAGGTAAAATTCAACATAAAAGGATAATATCCTTATGGTATTATATGGTCGGCCATGTCCGACTACATTTTCCTACTTGTATAATTAATTTATTATTATTTGACCTTTTATCTTTTGACATTGTTATGTATGTATGTTTTGATTGTTTTTTTTATGAGAACATAAAATTATGGCTTGCTGCTAAGATCTGTCCACAATCATACATTAGTACGCACAATATATGGTTTGATTGTGAATTGAACAATTATTTTGTTAGCAAAAAAATAAAACTCTAAAAGTAATAACTATTTTCTAAACGAAAAACAAATGCCGAATCTTATATACCCTCTACCAGCAAGCTTATTTTTATTAATACCCATTTAATCATCTAATTTTTGATAACACGACAAAAGTTTTATTTCCGTAATGAGGGTACTAACATTAATGCATGTGTGGAACTAATTTTGATTAGGTCAAGAAAAATTTATATTGAGTTCGGTTGTGGACCTCGTACGGATGCCATGACTTATAATGTAGATGCCAAAAAAATTTGTTTTGTGTATTTACAAATATATTCATGTAGAAATTCGTTTAAGTGATTTTTGAAACGATGTTGATGACAGTAAATCAGAAGTTTGATCAATATTAAGTTCCAAAACATTTTAGCAAAATGATACACAGAACATACTAATGTCGAATTTTATTGAAATATTATCATTTTATAGTAAATTATGTGGTATTCAGTGGTTTTCAGAAACACGAATTCATGTCAAATTTATTCCTGAAAACTTTGATTGTCAATTTACGTTTAATTGACCGATCGGAAACAAATTTTGTAGAATGAATAATGTGTATATAAAACATATTTAGTCGAATTTTATCCTGATAAATTTATAATTGACTGAAATACTTATGTGCGTTTAAGTGATTTTCGGAAGTGGAACTTATATGGGAGCTATGACTAATAATGGACCGTTCCGGGAAAAATTTGGTGGAATGATTGATGTGTATACAAAACATATTCATGTCAAATTTTGTCCGGATAAATTTATAATTCAAGGGAATGTGTGCGTTTAAGTGATTTTTGAAGTGGACCTTATGGGAGCTAAGACTAATAATGGACCAATCCGGGAAAATTTTGATAGAATGATGGATGTGCATATAAAACATATTTAAATAGAATTTTATCCCGATAAATTTATAATTCAATGAAATATATGCGTTTAAGTCATTTTCGGTAGTGGACCTTATATGGGAGCTATGGCCAATTGTGGACCGATACAAATCATCTTTGATTTATTTTCATATTATATTTATATGTGCAAAATTTTTTATATATACTAATATATTTGAGGGAGTTATTAAAGATAAAAAAATTTCCAGGAATATGCACCTTTGTATGGAGGCTATGAGAAATTTTGAATCTATTGTTATGATTTTCAACACACTTGCTCAATGGTTGAAAAAAATATTGTATGACAAAATTCATTAAGTTATCTTGTGAAGTTTCTGAGAAAATTTTTAGGTGGTCCGAAATTTTTAGTCATAACTTTTTATGTCGTAAACCGATTTTCAATACAAAACTGTTTATGATCACAATAAACTTTTTCTGTGAATTTGGTTGATGTAATGGCTTAGTTTTCAAGTGGACGTATTTTACACAGACGGACGACTCAGAATTTCACAAGGACCCAGAATATATATACTTTGTTGGGTCTTAAATGAATATTTCTTGGTGTTACACATAACAAACATATATACACCCTCTAACACCACTAATGATGGTGGAGGATTTCAAAAAGAATATTTGTGTCATATGTTTGAAAAGTTAGGAGATAGGTGTGTGGTACTTTTTTTGAAATTTAACCCTGCACAGTGGTATAGGAAAAAAAAAGAGGGAAATAATTCGGTAACTTCTAAACGGTTAATCCGATTTTAATGAAATTTGGTATGCACAAAGAGGAGGTTTTGTCGAGTTTAGGTTTTGAATTTGGACCTTATAGGCCAACCAGGGGCCCGGCGGGGGGTCCTCAAATTAGGACACCTCGGCTATGTTAAATTTTTAAAACGATCCTA
>NC_060949.1:14969405-14999060 GCF_022045245.1 Lucilia cuprina | reverse complement strand
ACTCGACAACACCTCCTCTTTGTGCACACCAAATTTCATTAAAATCGGATTAACCGTTTAGAAGTTACCGAATTATTTCCCTCTTTTTTTTTTCCTATACCACTGTGCCCTGTATCTTTTAAACAATTGAACATAGAAGCAAAATTTATATTATATTTTTTACCTATTAAAAATTTAAGAATACACATAAAAATACATAAAAATTCGAACATTTAATAGGTTAAATTACAAGTATGAATGTATAGCCGGGCATAGCCGACCATATGATCCCCTACACCAGTCTTTATGTTAAAAATGGAGATTATTAAAAAATAAAGCATTTGATTTGTTTTTAAACTTTATTCCGGAATATGTTTACTTATTTTTTAGCAAAAAAAGCGAGGGCTCAAAGGGGAGTAGGGGAAAATATGGGCCTATTCTTATAAATGGTAGTATAGAAATTCACGTCTACTTCAAAGTTATGTAGAATTTAGTGTTTATAGGTGAATTTTGGCCTTAAAGTCATTTTCTGAAGGGAGTTTTTATGGGTAATGTCATTAAAAGTTCTATAAAACTAGACCATTATATTTTTAAAATTTTTATTTTTCATAAAAAATTTTTATGTTGAATTTTACCTTAATTTATTTATTGATATAAAATAAAATTTTCTAAATGAGTCTTCAAACATGGCCAAACATGGGCCAATCCTCACTAAATTTGGGAAAAGGATATATTTTTAAATATATTTTAAATTTGTTGAGTTTCACTGGGATATAAATGGTTAAAAGTAAATTTTAGACATTTAAAACATTTTTTGAAAAGGGGTTTGTATGGGGGCTAGCGTCGTATAAGGCCCGATCATTACGAAAATCTGCAGTATCATTTATCGACTCAAAAAATTATTCTGAATCGATCAGTATACTTTAAGGTGGTTATAGAACCAATATTTTTGTGTGTTACAAAGATCAGCACGAACCCAATTACCCTCCTCCATTAAAGTAGTGTAGGGTATAATGATATTTCTTTACGAGTTGCTTATTGTTTATAAATTTTTTACATAAATAATTTAAAATATTAACAAAGTTTTTCTCCGTTTAACGGAAATTTGTTAATATTAAAATGTATACCAATCGGCATAGAATCATTTTCTGAGTCGATTAAGCTATGTCCGTCCGTCTAGCTGGCTGTCCATGTAAACCTCGTGCGCAAGGTACAGGCATACTCGCTTCTTTTGACCCAAGGACGAAGCTTATTGAAAATGGATAAAATCGGTCCAATTACAAATGTACCACCCGAATAAGGCTTTTGGGCCCATAATTAATTAAATGTTATATTATGTCAACAAAAGCCAAAAAACTTAATTTTATAGAACTTTAAATGACACTACCGATTTATGTAATGATCGGGCTTCATTTGACTCCCTTTCAGAAAATGTCTTGCAGGTCAAAATTACAAATGTTATTAGTGTTTGTAAGTGAATTGACTTTTAAATTATACATAAATAATTATTATTCAATTTAGAATATATTTTTTTCACAAATTTTAGTATCTTATATTTATTTTTTTAATAAAATATAAAAAAATTACGAAATATCCAATAGTTCAGAAGATACCTAATTATTTCCTATGAAAGGGTCCAAAACTATACAATTACTAAATTTAGTATTAATATATAATATAATATCATTCTATTATAATAACTTGTAGATCTTCTTCATAGGTCTTCCATATATGCTGGAAAGAGCTGGACTTGACGTGCAACAAGGTAAATAAAATCTGTTAATTTTAGTTTCAATGTCGTTCTTTCATTAATAAAATATTTCAAATGACAGAAATTAGAGATTTACCCCAACTTTTACATATTCCCAATTTATATTTTTTGAGTAATATATAATTTATTTAAACAAGTAAAAGTGCTATATTCGGTTGTGCCGAATCTTATATACCCTTCACCATAGTGTATTTTTAACTTATTATTATTACACCAAAAGCAAAACAAAATGAACAACAACGCTAAACGAAATAAAAAACAAAATACACAAGCCAATTAAACCAAGAGGCATCTAAACATACATAACGAAAAACACAGAAAAACAAAATAAACAACGCAATAAAACCAACCTATATCCAAATATACGAACAGAATTCACAAAAACAAAATACACAACTTAATGAAGCCAACAGCATCCAAACATACTGTTATGTTTAATACTACTTTTTTTAAATTTGATTCTTAAACGTTTGTGGTAACTTATGATTTTTGTTTACTTTTTGAAGTTTATGTTTTAAATTGAATTTATTCGATTATTAATTTTTCATTGCTGTATATCTAAATTTAAATAAAGAAATACGTTATTTTTAAAAACACAATATTGGTGTCAGAAGTGGAATATAATGAGTATGTGTCCAAGAGATGGAGGATTAGTTTCTGATTATTTTACTAGGTTCGACTGGGCGTTGCAGTTGTCGAGAGTTGCAGAAACTGAGTATGCAAATTACGCACGTGTGCATATGGGTACACAACTGAATACAGCTTTAAAAATATTAACAAATCCGAAATCGCCAGGAAAATTAAATTATGCTGAAATCAAAGAAATAAATATGCAGAAAGTGTGAAATTTAGACAAATAAATATGCAGAAAGCGTGAAATTTAGACAAATGAAACAAGAACCGGGAGAATCAGTAGCAAAGTTTAGTCTTCGATTGAAAAATGGAGCAGTTTTCTGCGAGTACGGCCAATTTTTAGACAGGATGCTTATTAGTGAAGCATACGAGATAGCTTATGCTAGAGAACTAACTCATCATGCAACAAAAGAAGTTAACTCCAGCAATGAGCCTTCGCAACCGGAACAAACATTCAAGTTAGGTTTTGCTCCAGTTAAAACCAAAAATAAAAATAGTAAATCTGATGCTGTATTTCCAAATAAAGGTAAATGTTACGGGTGTAATGGGAATCACACGAGAAACAACTGTAAATTTAAGAGTGCGAAATGCTTCGCTTGTGGTAAGATCGGTCATATTTCTAAGGTATGTAAAAGTAAAACTGGTCAAGTAACGATGGAACAGGACGAAGAAAACCATTCTGTTGAGCAATTGCGTTTTATAAATAAAATTAAATTTTCAAAACCGTATGAAAAGAAAATGATATTTGTGAGTATCGATGGTAGGAAATTGGAAATGGAGCTTGATACTGGTGCTCCTTGTAGTTTAATTAGCAAGAAACGCTTACGTGCTATCAAACCCTATTACACTTTATATAAATCTGACAGAAAATTTGCTAGCTATACAGGTCATTCAATAAATTGTATTGGCAGAGTTGTAGTAAATGTGACTTTGGGAAAAACTTCTCGTGTCTTGAATTTATATGTTGTAGAAGATGATTTAGACACTTTGTGCGGCATTGAATGGATAAGTCATTTTGCACATGATATTAATTTTTCAGATCTATTCGCATCACACCGCCAAATAATAACTCTCCAAACGATAGCTTTAGTTTAAATACTATTACTTCCGATGTATCGATATTAAATTCTATTAAAAAAAATCAACTACAACAAATTGTAGATAAATTTGATGATGTATTTGGAAGTTCAGCTGGAAAGCTTAAATGTCCTCCTATAAAGATTCATATGAAGCCGAATGCTAGACCCATATTCGCTAGACCAAGAGAAGTTCCTTTAGCTTTAAGAAAGCATATACCAAGGAAATTGATGCTAAAATTGCTGCCGGTAATTATAAAAAAGTCGGGCTTCGACGACCCATGTAGTAACTAAAAAAAATGGAGCTACTTATACGTATTACTGGAAACTATAAACATACGGTCAACCCTCAAATGATTATCGATGAGCATCCTATTCCAAAACCAGAAGATTTATTCAACAGAATTAAGGCTGCTACAATGTTTGCTCATCTAGATGTTACCGACGCATATAAGCATTTGCCAATAGATGAAGAGTTTGGACATGTTCTTACCTTAAATACTATTACTCATGGCCTTATACAACCCACTCGTGCAGTCTATGGGGCTGCAAATATTCCAGCAATATGGCAGCGAAAAATGGAAGAAGTTTTAAAAGGATTACCAATTTGTCTTAATTTCTTCGATGATATACTATTATTTGCAAAAGATTTTAATGAATTACAACAAATTTTAGATTTGACTTTGGCCCGAATTAGACAGTGTGGTCTTAAATTAAACAAATCGAAGTGCGTTTTTGCAGCAACGTCAGTGGAATTTTTAGGGCATTTAATTGATGACAAGGGTATACATAAGTTAAATAAGCATATTGAATCTATATTGAACGCACCGAAACCAACCTCCTTAGAAGACTTGCAGCTATTTCTAGGTAAAGCCTCATACTATAATGCCTTTATTCCGGATCTAGCAACCCGTGAGAGGCCATTACGAGATATTCTAAAATCAAAGGTATTTTTATGGAATTTAATCGCGGATGCTGCTTACAAAGATATCAAAAAAATTTTAGTATCTCCACAAGTTTTAATATCATATGATCCAAAATTACCATTATTGTTGGCAACGGATGCTAGTAAAACTGGCTTGGGCGCGGTATTGTCTCACCGTTTACCTAATGGCGAAGAACGACCTATAGCATACGCAAGTAGAACAATGACTGTGACAGAACAACGTTACTCTCAAGTAGATAAAGAGGCTTTGGCCATAGTATGGACCGTTCAAAAATTCTTTAAATATTTATATGTACGGCACACAGTGGGGCAGAATGGAATTTTTTGGAAATAAATCTGGCATTTCTAAACGGCTGATCCGATCGGTATAAAATTTGGCGTGAGCGTATCCAAGGAGTATTCGAGTTTAAGTTTTGAAGATGAACTCCGCAGATGCCCCAGGGACGGAGCTGCGGCTCAAAGTAGGGTACCTACGACATGTAAAATTTTTAAATTCGTGCCATTTTTTTGTTTTTCACCCAAATACAAAGATTTTTATTGAAAGCGCTCGACGAGATCTTGAAAAAACATGCTTAGACATACTACTTATCTCTTATAATATCCGAGTTATAGGCATTTAAAAATTTATTGATACAAAATTTACCATACCTTGGACCGCTTTTTTTTAATACCGGGCGTAATTTTGGACCAATTTCAATTTTTTTTTTGCAAATTTAACAAAAATTTCATTGAGTTTTGTTCATAAATAAAGATTTTGTCATATATTACATATTTGTTAAATTTCTAAAACTATGATTTATATCAAAATTTTAATAGGGTCGAAGATAGCTACAACAACTTAGTCCATATTTATCCCTTAATATCTTTTTTAGTTATATATGGAAATTCTCGACCCTTTACAAAAGCCAATATCTCAATTACATTTAAATCTATATCCTTTAATTTCATATTTTTCATATTTTAGTATTAAATATGACAGGACATGTTTAAATCTTATATTTACCTATTTTCTATTTGTTTGCTTATCCTTATAATTGAAAGGTTCTATTATGCTTAAATTTTCAGAAATTTATAACTATTTTTTACCTAAATTTTTTCGACAGATCATTTCGTTCTGTTTCGTTTATGATCATGTAGGTAAAAATATACAGGTAATGATAATTTCGATTCATTCACTAATAAGGAATATCAATGACTGAATAACAGGTTATAGTAATATAGTCCTAAATGTTAATAGGTAGACAGTTCGTAATTTTTTACTTTGGAATACCTGTATCGGAAATGACAAAAATTGGTATATAAGTAAACTTCTCAGATTTTAAGTACCATATTTAATAAATCTACAATGATGATTACATTAAAGTACGAAGAGTTGTGTTCCGTTTTATGGAGTGTATCTTCAAAAGGGCCAGAAAGAATTGAAGACATTTCAAATTATATAAAAACTACATAGTAGAAAAGTAGACAAAACAGGCATATCAAAAATTGAAAACTTTTTAAAACTTTTTGATGTAAAAAGTAAGTCTATGGATGGAAATCAAAAGAAATTTCGATTAAAATTTTGTAGTTGGATGGAAACTACTACGGAAATCTCAACTTACAACACATCAGCAGGAGCGCCTTGCAAGTCATACGAAGACTTATGTTCAAGGTCAAAAAAAAAGAGGGTCACACAAAAACTTTTTTCAATCTCAAATGAGGAAATTGCTGATACATTTAAAGAAATGTTGAAAAAGGAAAACCAACCTATGGATGCCGTACATATTGCAACTATTCTTCCTAATGCATCACCAAAACGACTTAAGCGAATTGTGGAAAGTATACCAACTCCAACATCACAATCAAACAAATATTAAGAAAAGCTCTGCATGAAAAAGGACACAATATATTACCATCATACAAGGCGATCAGGAAAAAAAAACAAACTATCCTACCATCACCTATTGCTGTTAATGATGTGGAAGCTTGTATTGATATATCATATTTGTTCGAAAACACAGCATCAAGAATTGTGTCAGACTTTTCAGAAGACCAACTAAGGAAAATTCATAACTGTGATGTTGTCTTAATGTGTAAGTGGGGATGTGACGGTTTATCAGCACTTCCAGAATACAAACAAGCTTGTGGAAGTCGGACATTAGCAGACTACAAAAGTGTATTTATGTCATCATTAGTGCCATTACGAATTCGTTCATATTCCCTTAATCCATCAACGTCAAGCATCGGAAATTCATTTGAAGATATATGGATCAATACAACTCAGGGTTCAAAAAATTTTTGTAGACCCATTGGATTTGAATATATAAAGGAGTCAAAGAAAACAACAAAGGAATATTTAAAAGATAAAATAAATACACTGGAGCCCATTTGCATAAAAATAAAGGAATTATCTATTTACGTATCATATCAGCTAAGCTTAACAATGATTGATGGAAAGGTCAGCAATGCCATAACAGAAACTTCTTCCTTCTGGAGATGCTTAATATGTAATGAGAAAAAGTCTCAATTCTCAAATATAAACAAAAGCAGAAGTATTAATGAAGAAGTCCTGTCTTTCTGACTGTCCTGTCTTTCAACTGTCCTGTCTTTCAACTATGCGAAAAAGATGGATTTGTTATGAAACTCTATCATCTCATAACGAGGAAGATTTAAAGGACTTATATTACCTTCTGGATATGTATACCGATATGACAGATTATTTTATAGAAAATAAGTAGTGTTAGGAATTAAGTATATAAGTAGGTTGTAAGAATTAATTGTATTATGTTTAAGATAAACAGTTCAATTAAAAAATGCTATTATACTAACTGATGATATTGTATTAAATTGTGTTTTATATTTCGGTGTGCGGGAAAGGTGGTTTGTGTGGGGTGATTTAGGTGTTGTTGTGCGAGGCTCATAATAAAAATATATTTTTTATTGTATATACAATGTTGTAGACTTTAATAAAATAATTAACTAAATAATTTTTAAAAATTGTCCGAATATTTTATTCAACACCAAATGTATGTTTTGTCATACTTAATACTAAAATATGAAAAAGATGAAATTAAAGGACACAGGTTTAAATGAACATATTTTTGAATGTAATTGTGATATTGGCTTGAAATTTTTTGTAAAGGGTCGAGAATTTCCATATCTAACTAAAAAAAAGATATTAAGGGATAAATATGGACTAAATTGTTGTAGCTATCTGCGATCTTATTAAAATTTTGATATAAATCATAGTTTTAGGAATTTAACAAATACGTAATATATGACAAAATCTTTATTTATGAACAAAACTCAAAGAAATCTTCAACGCTTGTTAAATTTGTCATTTCAAATAAGAAAATGCAAAAAAAATGGAAATGTCAAAGGGCAACCCACAATTCCCAAAAATAGGAATGAAAATCCCAAAAATGGGTTTTTTTACTTTTTTGCCCATATGACCCACATTTCTTTCAGGGCTGGGAAAATACTTTTGGAGTAAATAGAAAACATATTGAGGTTTCCAAAACTGCTTTCAGTTTTCTGATTCCAGCTTTGGGATTTTAGAACATGTCGCCCAAAGTTGAAGTTTTGATAAAAAATAGGTCATATTCGGAAGGACGCAGTGGCAACATTTTCAAAAAATAGGGCAAGTTTTCTACGCCAAAGCGTTATGCGTAAAGATACCTCTTAGAAAATTATCAAATTGTTATATGTTCTTAAAGAAGATTTTATTTTATTAATAAAAGAGTTAAGACACATTTTGGGCAAAAAAACGGCAAAAATCTAAAATTTTTTGAATTTTTAAATTTAAAAAACGTATATTTTTGGATCTGTGAATGATATTAATCTGAAATTTTTTTGTATATTATTGCAAATTTTGTTGTCTAACTAACTTAAACTCGCCAAATTTTATCCCGATCGGTTCAGCCGTTTAGAAATGCCAGATTTATTTCCAAAAAATTTTCATTCTGCCCCACTGTGCGGCATTGGACATTAATAACCGATCACAAGCCACTTACTCAGATTTTGCACCCTAGTAAATCGCTTCCAGCTCTTTGTATTTCTCGTATGCCGAACTATGCCGATTTTTTAAGTAACTTTGACTTCGAGATAATATATAAACCATCCAAAGAGAATATTAATGCAGATTACATGTCACGTATTGTTCCAGATAATTCAGTAAAGTCACAATGCAACGAAAATTATGTAATTACTGAATACGACTAGTTTGATACTTTTATTTTCCGACAAATTAACCAGTTACCCGTTACAGCTGAAAAAATTGCCAATGAAACCCGTAAAGATTCAGTACTTGGAAAAATAGTTGCAATATTAGAGAAAGGACATTCGTTGGCAAAATATGGTTATACTGCACCAGAATCGAATTATAGACTCTCAGGTAATTGCTTAATATTCGAACACAGAGTTGTAATTCCACAAAACTTTCGAAAAGACATTATTCAAAATCTACACGCAGCTCATTTAGGGATGGTAAAAATGAAAGGTATTGCTCGTTCCTTTGTGTGTTGGCCAAAAATGGATGCAGATATTGAAGCAGTGGCAAAAGACTGCAACGATTGTGCAAGAGTAGCAAATAAACCTAAGAAGTATACAGATCATCACTGGGAATATCCCAAAGGGCCTTGGGAACGAGTGCATATAGATTATGCTGGCCCTTTCGAGGGTATGATGTTACTAATTATTACAGATGCCTATAGCAAATGTCTGGATGTGAAAATAACTAAATCTATAACAGCTGAGGCAACAATTGCATTAGTCGATAAAGTTTTTGCAAATTACGGAGTTCCAGCGATGGTAGTATCCGATAATGGTACAAATTTCTCATCAGAAGAGTTTAACAAATACTTGACGGCTGTGGGAGTCAGATATCATAAATACACTGCACCTTATCATCCCTCTACTAACGGCCAAGCTGAACGTAGCGTTCAAACAGTAAAAAACGCATTAAAAGCTTGTGTACATCAAAACGAACATTACAACAAAATCTCAACGAGTTTTTAAGGCAGTATAAGAATGCACCTCATTCAACAACTGGAGTACATCCAGCAAATGGATACCAGGTAAAATAAATAGGCGTGTAGGCGATATTCATTACGAAATTCTTTATGAAAATAAGTATGTACGAAGACATATTGATCAAATTCGTGGTGCTTCTCAAGGTGTACAAAAGGATGTGGTAAGTGGAAACCTGAGTTATGGAAACAGAAGATCTGAGGAAAACAGGTCTTATAGGAGTATTATATATCCAGAAAATATGAATGATAATGTTTTAGTCCCCAGACATCCCGCTCCTAATCTTCAGCATCCTGAAATAAATTCAAGTTCTCATAATAATGCAAGAGATCCAGTAAATGAAGATAATGTTGTCCGCTCTCCTGTTCGGGAAAAGGACACAGATAATGAATTTGAAACACCACAAGCTGGTCAAAATCAAAACCACCCGCATACACCACATTACAAAACAGCGCAAGCGCTACGAGAAGAAACCAGTGAACAGTTAAATATAGAGAATTCACATTTATCAAGTGATCAGCATCTACGACGATCAAAAAGGATTCCAAACCCAAGAGTTTTATTTTCACCTGACAATTCCTAAAGGAAGAGATAAATGTTATGTTTAATACTACTTGTTTAAATTTGATTCTTAAACGTTTGTAGTAACTTATGATTTTTGTTTACTTTTTGAAGTTTATGTTTTAAATTAAATTTATTCGATTGTTAATTTTTCATTGCTGTATATCTAAATTTAAATAAAGAAATACGTTATTTTTAAAAACACAATACATACGAAACACAATACACAGCTGAATAAAACCAAATACATCTACACACACGTGTACATCTTTTTCCAATATACAGTGCTGTTGTTGCTTATTTAAAAAGGCATAAAAAATATTACATTTTTTGATAAAATTTTCAGAGATTGTCTCGGATTTTTGCTCATATCTCCGTTATTTACTAACCGATTTTGCTGATTTTAAATATCGATCTTTTCAAAAGCATGTCTAACTTAATTATTGAAGATTCAGATATCGCCGATATCTGGGGTCCTCCTAAAACTGATTTCAACAGACAGACAGGCGGACAGACAGATTGACGGACATGGCTTAATCGACTCCGCTATCTATAAGGATCCAGAATATATATACTTTATAGTGTCTGAAAATTATATTATAGAAATTACAAACGGAATGACTAACTTATATAAGGTGAAGGGTATAAAAATAAATAATAGTCGATTATGGATAACAACACATAAACTTGCTCTTGTGAACTGCAACTATCGTTAGTTGCCAAAAAAGTTATCGATATTTCGATTTTTAATATGATATCATTTTACAATCATCGATAAAATCACAACCATCTGCAGCCTTTGTAGTTGCAGATATTGTGCTCTGTACAACATATCAATGTTTATTTAACCATTTAATAATTCTGATTTTTTTGTTGCCTGAAATAGTTCCTCAAAAATATCGGATAAGGAAAAATAGAAACACGAATTAGTTTTCTTTTAATAATAAAACAATGGGGTTTTATTATGGTTTTTTCTCGGGGTTTAATTTGGGGTTTCGTACGTACCGTACTCTTCGGAGTTACAAAAGTAAGTGACCATTACAATTTAAAGAAAGTAAGTGTCCATTACAATCTAAAGAAAGAGAGAATAGGATAGAACGAATTAAAAAACATAGAATGGCCAGTGAACAATAAGTGAGTATCTACATTGTCTGCATAAACATATCGACTTACTTGCAACACTGCAACAAGGAAGGCAAAGGATGCTGCGGGTTAAAATAAGCTCAAAACAAAGTTAAATAAAAACGGGTATCATTTTCTTAAAATAATAATTCATTTTGTATAGAATTCATGAATTAAACAAAAATAAGGAACAATATAATGTTAGACAATTCGTCCAGAAATCACATTGGTGAAATTGTTGCCTGGGTTTGTGCTCCAGTGAATTAATAGAGTAGGATACCCTACTGGCACCGATAAGTACCTTCGCCCTCTCTTGTACGCGGTCGAGTAATTCCAAATTAGACTTAGAAGCGGTCGGATTTAAGTGGTGGTAAGATGATCAGATGGAGTGAAGTATGTCTTACACCGTTTCCCATAAAAATCAATTCAATACAATAAGTTTTATAAAAACTAATACAGTTCATTCTCACTTTTCTTACATACCTAAGGTATCCATCAAGAACTACAAATGCAAACTAAAATATAGCCTCGCTATGTCAATCATTTAAAACTTTGTTTTTGCTCTCAGTCTATTCCCAAAAACGAGGCCATCTATTGTCAATACTCAGGGGTACCAAAAAGGTGTTCCTGTCAGAAAATGACATGGATCAAAGTTAAGGATCTTGAGTTTATGCAAGCTTCTATTCGGGTTAACATTGTCATTGCCGGCTTCCCATAAGCCGCCCATATGAGGAGTACCAGGCGATATAAAATGCCAGTCAATTGGGTATTCAATTATGGTCCGATTCCCTTAAAATATTGTTGAATGATTTTCATTCACACATATCACGTTTATGTCGAATTTCATTGTTGTATTCGAATATTTAAGCTAGTACTGATCGATAAAGTTATTTCTGATGGGGACCTTTTATGGGAGCAGTACTCGTATTTTTAAGAATGTAATGAGCGTTAAATTCTTTTCTGGTGGGGACCCTAGTGTCAAATATTAGCCGATCCTAACCAAATTTTGAAGAGATATTTATATTGTGTCGAATTTCGTCACCATATAATTATTTTGAAGTGGAAGCTATCGTGCCAAAAACAGACAGACGGACGGATATAGCTAGACCGTCTTAGAATTTTACGAGATCCCAGAATAGAAATAAGTCTTAGAAGGAAAAATAAAAATAGGAAGCGGAGAATATCAAAAAAGGTCGCCACTCATCCACAACATCATTGCTGCGCACTACTTCTACAACAACCCCAACAATATTCACAACAGCAACTTTTTCTCGAAAACTATACGACATACAGCAAAAACAAAGCGAAATCTGTGATCACTTTTATTTCCTTCAAAAACGGACATAAAAGTCCGTTTTTCTCGAAAACTATATACCGAAAACCGATATTTGGATTGAAAACATAAAAATCCGGTTTTCTTCGAAATTATAAGAAAAACAGCAAAAACAAACGAAATCTGTGATCACTTCTATTTCATACCAAAAACCGATATTTTGAGTGAAAACATAAAAGTCTGTTTTCCTCGAAACCTATAAGAGATACAAAGATACATTTTACCCAGCAGTATCCTTATCCTTGTTTGTTGCAGTGTTGCATGGGGGTGGAATGTTTATGCGCAGTGTAGATATACAGTTATTGTTTACAGAAAATTCGATGTTTTTTTTAATTCTTTGGCGCTTTTCGCCCTATTTCTTCCTTTCTTTAAATTGTAATGGTCACTTACTTTTGTAACTCCGAAGAGTACGGTACGTACGAAACCCCAAATTACACCCCGAGAGAAAAGCAATTTTTTTATTATTATAAGAAAACTAATTTGTGTTTTTATTTTTTTCTTATCTTATATTTTTGAGGAACTATTTCAGGGAACCAAACAGAAAGTACGCCGTCGACATACATTTGGGTTTTCAAAATTTCAGATGCTAACGAACTTAGGGTTCACAATCGTTGCCCAATTGTAATGGAGTTCGAATCGCTAAACACGGCGAACAATTCACACCTAACTAATTTGGGATTACATCAGTACAAGACCTGTTGTCTGTTCGAAATTAATTAAATCATTTTTTAAATTATTAAGAAACAAGCAGGTCGCATTAGATTAGGGAGGTATTTTTATTTAAACACATATAAAAAAAGTGAAATAGCTGTTTCTATCTTACTTTTGTTATTGCTTTATACTAATCGTGTAAACACAAAAAATATAAATCATACGTCTTTTATTTTTTATTTTTTATTTTTTTTTTTTTTGCTATACGAATGGTATTCCATTTTACTTTTTCATTAGGCTTTACGTACGTAAAATGTGATCGTGAGAAGAGAGAATAAAGAAGGTGGAATTTAAAAACTACAAAAACGATCTTAAGTAAATAAAATATCACTTTTAAGTAAAAGGAACGCGGGTAAAATAAGTAAATAGCACTGTGTATAAAAAACAAGTAAGAGTGCTATATTCGGCTGTGCCGAATCTTATATTATTACACCAAAAGCAAAACAAAATGAACAACAACAAAGCTAAACGAAATAAAAAAACACACAAGGCAATTAAACCAACAGACATCTAAACGTACATAACAAAAACACAGAAAAACAAAAATAAAATAAAAACAACGAAGTAAAACCAACCTACTAAACAATTATAACCGAATTCGTACCGACAGTCTGAACGTGTTGCCCTATCCGAATTCCGTCAGAACTCGTTACGAAAATCGTTTGAAAGGTTGCTCGGAATTCGGAACTTTTTGTCTGAAAGAATTCGGAAAAATGTGCAAAGTTGTCGGTCAAAATTCGGTACGAAATCTGATGTAAATTTCTGGGGAAATTCTGAAGGAATTTTCGACAAATCTGATTGAAGTTGGACAAATGTCTGATACCATGTGCGACATTTCGTACGAAAGTCTGATCAAATATAAGAAAATATGATAGATATCGGATAAATGTCTGATAAAATGTCTGACAGTTCGTACAAAAGACTGATCAAGGTTAAGAAAATGGCCCGATTATTCTGATCAACGTCTGATGAAAACTATTTTATATGTTAAATTCACAATTAAGTTGTATATTGAATCTACTAAAGTGTAGTAACAGTGATTGTGAACAGATTTTTTTAGCAAGTTATAAGTTTATGTTCACAATAAAAAAACAATCAAAACAAACAATGTCAAAAGTAAAAAAAAACAAATAATATTGAACTAATTAACCGAGCAAAATAAACCAAATTAATTTATTTTTATTTAAAATTCTATTATTTTCATTATTCCACATTTTAAACTAATAAATAAACAGTTTTTAATGAAAATTTATTTTTGTTTTGGTAAACAGCTGTTTGTTTGTAATTTCTGTGTTACCACTTTTCGTTTCTTATGCCAAAATCGATTGAATTTTTTATTTATATGCTGAAATAAACAATTGACAACACCGAATTTTCTTACGACATTCAAAAAACATATGAAAAATTGTCGTAAGAGTTGTATAGAACTTTTACATAGAAAATACCAACAACATTGTTATGACTATTGTAGCAGCTGCTGACATACAACGCTACAACATCGATTTTGAATTGAACAATAATTTATTATTAATTTTAATTATAATTTATAAGCTTCCATTATTTATAACTTTTTAAGGATGCATAAATAAATAATAGAAACTTATAGATTATTTTTAAAATTAATAAAATAAACCATACTACATACATATTATATACAAGTAATATTTCTATATTCGGCTGTGCCGAATCTTATATACCCTTCACCAAGTATGTTTTAAAAAACAGTTTTTATTTATTTTTCTCTGCACACATGTCACATATAACATACACACAAACATATATAAACTGCATTACCAACATGTTACTGCTTTATCTCCTTGTTCTTGTGATAACCTTCACTTTCGTGAGAACAGAACACAGAAATACACAGCTGAATAAAACCAAATACATCTCGATCTTTATCCAACTCACAGTGTTGTTGCTTTTTTAACAAAGCATGAAAAAATGTGGCTTTTTTGATGAAATTTTCAGAGGTTGTCTCGGATTTTTGCTCATTTAGTGATTAATAGTGATCTTCTGGAAAGCATGTCTAACTGAATTATTGAAGATTCGGATCTCGCCGATATCTGGGGACCTCTAAAAACTGATTTCAACAGACTTAATCGACTCCGCTATCTATTAGGATCCAGAATATATATACTTTATAGGGTCGGAAAATTATATTATAGAAATTACAAACGGAATGACAAACTTATATATATACCCTTCTCACGAAGGTGAAGGGTATAAAAATAGAGTTCATTATATATGTACATCTATTTAAAATTATAAAATTAAACCATAAACCATAAAGTATGAATGTATAGTCGGGCATAGCCGACCATATGATACCCTACACCTGTCAGTATGTATGTTAAAAATGGGGATTATTTAAAAAAATAAAGCATTTGGTTTGTTTTTTAACTTTATTTCGGAATATTTTTACTTTTTTTGGCAAAAAAAGAGATTAATGAACATATTTTTGAATGTAATTGAGATATTGGCTTGAAATTTTTGTAAAGGGTCGAGAATTTCCATATCTAACTAAAAATAATATTAAGGGATAAATATGGACTAAATTGTTGTAAGTATTTGCGACCCTATTAAAATTTTTATATAAATCATAGTTTTAGAAATTTAACAAATATGTAATATATGACAAAATCTTTATTTATGAACAAAACTCAATGAAATTTTCAACGCTTGTTAAATTTGTCATTTCAAATAAGAAAATGCAAAAAAAAATCGAAAAGGTCAAAGGGCATCCCGCAATTCCCAAAAATAGGAATGAAAATCCCAAAAAACACATTTCTTTCAGGGCTGGGAAAATTCTTTTGAAGTAAATAGAAATCATATTGGGGTTTCCAAAACTGCTTTCAGTTTTCTGATCCCAGCTTTAGGATTTTTAGAACATGTCGCCCAGTTTTGATAAAAAAAATAGGTCATATTCGAAAGGACGCAGTGGCAACATTTTCAAAAAATAGGACATGTTTTTTACGCCAAAACGTTCTGCGTAAATATACCTTTTAGAAAACTATAAACATTTTTTATGTTCTTAAAGAAAATTTTATTTTATTAATAAAAGAGTTAAGACACATTTTTGGCAAAAAAAAAAGTCAAATATCTAAAATTTTTTGAATTTTTAAATTAAAAACGTATGTTTTTGGATCTGTAAATGATATTGATCTGAAATTTTTTCTATATTTTGTTGTCTAACTAACAAGAAAAAATTGAGTCAATTTGGTCCAAAATTACGCCCGGCATTCAAAAAAAAGCGGACCAAGGTATGGTAAATTTTATATCACTAAATTTTTAAATGCCTATAACTCGGATATTATAAGAGATAAGTAGATCTCGTCGAGCGCTTTCAGAAAATATAAAAATCTTTGTATTTGGTGAAAAACAAAATATGACACGAGTTTAAAAATATTACATGTCGTAGGTTCCCTACTTTGAGCCGTCACAGCGCCGTCCCTGGGGCATCTGCAGGGTTCACATTCAAAACTTAAACTCGAATACTCCCTGGCTACGCTCACGCCAAATTTTATCCCGATCGGATCAGCCGTTTAGAAATGCTAGATTTATTTCAAAAAAATTCGATTCTACCCCATTGTGCGATAGTAAGAGAAGATTTTCTACAATTAGCACAATCTATAATTGAAATTTTCCCATTCTGAGGTAAAGGAAACCTACTTCGTACCGTTTACATTTGCCATTTAGCTAAAGGATAATTGTATGATGCATACAAAAACAAACGGTCCCGATTAAGTGCTGCTGGCGTTATAGGTCGAAGATCTAAATCAAAATCAGATGAAACAATAGTCATATAAACATAAGTTTTATTTAGTGTAATTATTAACATACTTGTCTCATTCATTTCTAAAGCAAAAACGTCGTCACACCATGAATGTAGATTGCGTTAACATAGATGAATCTTGTTTAGAAATATTAAAATAGAAAATTATTCTGATGGGGATATGGTATTATTTCATTGAGAACAAAGTCATCAATATAGACAGCAGGAGTTGGAAACAACATTAACGAATTTATTACAGCTATATTGAATTACTACTTAAATTTGTTTATGTTTTTTTAATGAAAATTTTATTATTTTAAACATTTTTAAATTGTTATATTAAAAATAAAATGATTCATTCAAGTATTTCGTCTTATTATTGGGGGTACTATTTAATTATAAAAATAGAACCTATTATAGTTATACGGAGTAATATTTTCTGTTAAAATTAAAATTGTATTGTTATTGCAGGGACCATTTTCAATACCAAAAATTGAAACTCTGTAAAACAAGATTGCCATTGGTACGGACAATGCTGCCGTAATGACCGGTGTAAATAATGGTCTTAACAAATTCAAGAAAAATATAATTTAAAAAATTTGTCATTCCTTGCAATAAGCGGTGTATGCGGCAGCAGAAAAACATTTTCCTGCCAACGTTATAGTAAACGAAAGTAATAATTGGTTTATACAGAAAAAGTTTTGTAAAATTTATAATATGCCGGTACACTCTAGGAAACTTTTTTAAACTTTTGATTTTGAGAAAGAATGTCGTTCATCTCTCTTGCGGTAAGGAGTTTCCCGTTCTCGGAAACTTGTTTTTTTATTCTTCTCATCCGTACAACAGCAAATCAATGCAATTTACACATAGTTTCTGAAACAAAAGTTTCTATGTGGACATTAAGGAAACTTCAAAAGAGAATTAAGAAGAAGTGTGGACCATGTCCTAGGAAACTTTTTTGGGAATCTTTTGATTTTGCATGAGAGAGAAAGAATATAATCTATCTCTATCGCGGTTGCCTAGTGTGGACCAGGTCAAACTGATAAATGACAACAATTCTAAACCAAAAAAATAAATTCCGATGGCAGCACCGACTAGGTTTTGTGCTTTCTATAGAAAAGGCAGTAAAAATAATACTCGATATGTGGTTAGAATTAACAAGTATGAATGTATAGTCGGACATTGCCGACTATATGATACCCTACTCCAGTCACTATGTTAAAAAAGTGGATAATTTAAAAAAAACATTTAATTTGTTCTTTAACCGTATTGTAGAATATTTTTGCGTATTATTGAAAAAAAAAAGATTTTCTACAAGAGGGCTCATAGGTAAAGTTATATGTAGGTTTCAATCGGCTCAGAAAGTGATTCTAAGCCGATGGATAAAAAACTAGTTTTCTGAAAGAGGCTTTATATGGGGGCTAGGGGCTAATATGAACCAAGCCCGATACAATTTTGTGAATATATTTATATTTACACAATATTTTATTGTGTGGGGACTTTCTATGGGAGCTAGGGTCAATCGGGGCCCGATCTTTATGAAATGGCAGGGTCATCAAGATTTCTATAAAACTTAGTTGTGCCGCATTTTATCGATATACCTGTATATTTATCATAATTATGAGCTCAGAAGACCATTTCTATTCTATGGGGCTAGGTGAAAAAATGGACCGAAACGATTCTAAGCCGATTGGTATACTTAAAGGACGAATATTTTTGTATGTTACAAACATCAGCACAAACCCAATATAAATTCCCCACTAAAGTGGTGTAGGGTATAAATATGTATAACGAATAAAAAAATTAGTTTACATAACATATTTAGCAGCAGTTTTAGGTGAAGTTCAAAAAGTAAATTTAGCTTTGGATTCTTTTACTGGTTTTAACAGCTAAATTCTTAAATGAATATCTAAATTCGCGGATTCTACTAATATATTTAATACGTATTTTGAAAAATTACACAATTTTTATGCGCCATAGCGCAATTAAAAAAAACTCCACATAGGACTTTTTGGAAAACAGTTTTATATTAAATTTTTTTCCCATTTAATACCAGTTTTGAAGATTTCTTTCGAAGTATGAGTTAAGAGACTTTAAAGGGTTTATTTGACCAATTATAATGTGTAGCGAATGTAAGCATTGCATCCATAACATCAGGGCTATTAACCTGTGTAAAGGCAATCATCCACATCAAATCTAAATAAAGAACTAAAAGTCGCGGTCCCAGTGTATAGTGGAAGTAAAAGGTTATGACTATAAAATCTTTGCATTATTTTTCTACTTCCGATTTTAAATGTTATTTAAACTTTTGTAGGGAATACAATTTCCAATATTTTGGTCTCATCATTGGTGTTATTATTTTCGCGAGTCATCATCTGTTTCAAGTTATTTTGTTTTCATTTTCCTTAGCTATGTTACTTAAGCTAAGTTCAGACCTGTAAAATATTTGGTCCAAATATTTGTAAACTTTATAAAATATTTATAAAGTTGCGTCAAACAAATGCAATATTTATTTCATGTTCAGACTTGAATAAATATTTGATGGTATTGTTTTATCAAACAGTGCAAAAATAATTTGGTTCAAACACACACATGTTTTGCAGCCACAGTATATCGTATATTTTCATGCAAGAAAAAACAATTTAAAAATTAAAAAGAAAATAAATATTTTCTCATTGTTTCATCAATGTGAACACCAAAAGTCAAATAATTTACGTCATTTTGGTAAAATAATTATTTGATCTTGCAAACCAAATATAAGATCAAACAGCGTCAATGACAGCTGTTCTTTGTTTATTTTCTGAAAAAGAGTGTTATCACCTCATACAAAAATGTAAATAGTCGCTTATATGACTGGTTTTATTTTATTTTTTATAAAATATAAATCTGAGACAAAGTTGTGACATTTAATTGAAATTCAAGCAATTGCGTAAATTAATGATAATTATTATTTTTGTTGTTTGTTTTGTTATTTATTGGTTGGTAACAACATACTATATATAGTTATACTACATAATATATGCATCTATAGTCTAGTTTGCAGTCTAGTCCAACGGTTCCCAAATTACAATTAAATAAGAGATACTGTTATATCGGAGTATGAAGTTAGGCCACATTTCATAATTCAAGGACAAGCTCATCGCAGATTTAAGTTTGTCAAATTGTAAACAAAAGTGTTCTTGTTTGGAAGGACTAAAATAATATATTTCCGAAACAGAGGTGACTCTTTATTCGTCTTCAATACGTTAATCCAGATAATTTTAAATATAAATATTCCATTCCGACGTGATACACAGATTTTAACTTGATTTTGTCGACCAATATTATTAAATTAACATCAGAAAATCCATAAATAGTCAAAACCATGCAGTAAAATTCACAGTACTTTCGCAAAGAGTTCAAGTCATATATTATGCGGATAAACGCATTCCGCAACAATAACGAAGAAGTTCAACTTTCTTATATTATTTTCCCGAAAAATTAGCTAACATACTCAGATTACCCGTCTGCAATCGCAAAAAAAAATTTGCAACGTGACTCTTTAATCACATGTCGACGATATTTGATGAAGAAACCTTTTCGTTACCTTAATGAAAAATGAACGTGAAAGATCTCACGATCATAAAATTAAACATCATGTTAACATTTCAACAATGAAGTCATTTTCAAAAACAGGCAATTGAAACTTCTCTGAAATATTAATTATTCTCAAAGTACGGGAATATATTATAGCAATGACATATCTACATCTGTTTGACCTTTATGGTCTATGACAATTTTCGGATGAACAATTACATATTTAGAACAATAATATATCAAAATATGTATGGGGGACCGCGAATTTAAATAAATTCCTCAAGGGGTCCGCGAAGTAAAAACCGGGGGAACCGCTGGTCTAGTCTATAGTCAACCTGTAGTTTAGTCTATAGTCTTGTGTATACTCTAGTTTATAGTATTGTTTATAGGTTATAATCTAGTCTATAGTTTAGTAATTAATTAAGAAATTATTTAATTAATTTATTACTCAATTTATTTAAACAATTATTTATTATATTAATTGATATAAAATATATTAATAATAAACAATTCTCTATAATTTTCAATTTTATAGATATGTAATTTAATGAAAATTTTTTATAATTTGGTTATTTCCGGGCTTATAGAGATTTTTTGAAATCGCTATAAACCGTTTTAAACAACCAAGGTTTTTCGCTACATTGACCATACTAAATAGCAACAACATTACAGTAAAGATCCACCATCTATCTCTTTTCCACTTGCACAAGGTATTGAAATGTAATTTCAATACCTTATGCAAGTCTATCTATCTCTTTTCCACTTGCACAAGGTATTGAAATGTAATTTGTATTTTTTGTGGTAAAATTTTGATGAAAAACAATATTAAATGAAATTTTTGAATATATAGAAGTTATTATTCAATGATATAGCTTTTTAGTAAATATAAACACATATATTTTTGGCTTTTGGTTTGGTTGCGCATTAGCTGTTCTTGTTGTTACGTTCCTTTTTGCCTGCAAACAAAATCTTGTTTTTTTACTGTTTTATCCGTCAATTGCTTTACGAAATTATTTGTTGTAATGTGAACACCGGGCAAACAAACTTTTACTATTTGTATTGAATTGTGTTAGGCTTTGTTTCTTCAAACAAAACGTCAAAATAGAAATACTCATTTTAAGCACATTATGAAATAAAAATGTATTGAATTTTTTGTTTTTAAACAGAAATTTCTATGAAATCGTAAAAAATATTATTAAATAGTTTTCTTTAACGTTTAACAAAAATGTTTCATGTTTGGTGTTCACATTGTGTTCACACTAAGAAAATATTTGTAGGTTGACAAATAAAAATGTTTCACGAAAAACAGCTGATATTTTGTTTGCTCTTCAAAAATATTTTGTGTTCACATTACAGCCAACAAATATTTGACAAAAAAACGACAAATATTTGATAGGTGTGAACGTACCTTGAAATTATAATTTTTTTCTTAACCCCTTCGATGCATTACTCTAGTTGTGAGTATAATATGAATTTTGTGTTTTCAAATAAATTTGTGAAAAGTTAATCAATGTTATTGGGGTTGGCTGGGAGAGAGTGGTCAATAGAGTGGGTCGGTCTCTATGGACAAAAAAAAAGTTGAGTCAGTCACCCTCTAGGATTAAAGATATATTAATAACATTTCCAAAAATATAAAAATAATTTTTTGCCACGCCTAGAAATACCGCCCTTTTTGTTTTTTATATACTACGTCACCATTTTAGGTCCGATCGTAACATATCATATATCAGTGTTTGTGGCTGGACGGCAGCTACATTTTACTCTTAGACAACTTTTTAATTCGACGTCATATTCTATGCGCGACTTCCGATATCTCGGATCCTTCCCCAAAATCAGTAATTGCGGCTATGCAGGATTAAAGAGCATTTAATAATACTGACTCAACTTTTTTTTTCGACCCACCCTAGTGGTCAACAATAATACTATCCGTCTGATTTTGCGGTGTAATCGTATAACGAATTCCTAAAAATTGTATATGAACTAAAAGATTTGTTGTGGTACAACCCGCGATGAAAGGGTTAATGTTTTTTGTCGATTACTAAAATTATCTATCTCTTCTGTGCAAGAGTAAAACAAACTCTGCTGAAGTTTTTATAAAAGATATAAATCAATTTCCGTTATTTTAATGTACTCTTTTTTCGTGACGTCAACAGTGCTTGTTTTGCTATGTTTTAAATGATAATAAATACTTACTTTTTACATGAAATTTGAAAACAAATAATGAAAAAATAAAAAATAAATAAATTAATATGTGGTGTGCAGTCAAAAATTGCAATAATAATATAATAATAAAAAATCAAAATCATGTGCAATAAGTTTTTTTAACCTTCCTTCAGATCCTAGCTTATTAAAGCAATGGATAAGTTTTTGAGCCGCAATAAAAAATTGACGTTAAAACGTCTAAAATCTGCATGGAGCATTTCAAAACCGAAGACTTTGAAAACAATTTTTTATTCGAAATGGGTTAGTATGAAGCTTAATTCCCAAATGATTTCTGTAATAAATAGATTAGTCGCTATTATAGTTTCCCATAATATAACTATAGTTGTATCATGATATTTTCCAATATTGTCTTTAAAAAATATATGGGAAATTCTCTTTTTAATTTCGATTTTAGGGTTCAAAAAATTATGAAATGATAATGACTTAAACTTTGATATAGCAATAATATGTAATAATAATTAATAAAGTTAAATATTCCTAATAACATAAAACGTAAAATACATTTTATTTTATTACACACAAATAAGTCTTAAACATAATTATTTACTTTTTTATATATAAACACATGCAATTTTCATATCATGCAATCAGTTCTAGGCACCGATGACGTCACTGAGCTTAAGAGAACTTTTTTAAGAGAGCCATGTCGCCATCTGTGTTTATTTCTTTATGGATATAAATGTAGTATCAAAGCCAAGTGCAACACACTTCGTTTTGTTTTTTAATAAAAAGTTTAAGAAGGACATATAATAAATAAAAACTAAAAAAATTTTAAGTTACATTATAAAAAAATAATAAAATAAAAGTTTAAACATAAATGCCACTGGTGTACAGTTTCTTTTGACGCTCACAGTAGGTATATGGTAGAATTAGTTAAATAATATATCAATTGAAAGCTAATTACGTACACCTTCTTCTGTCATTCAGTTGTTATAGTATTTTGTGCTCCGAAAACGTTTATTAGAATTTAAGTGAAATAGGCATTGATAACAGTTAATACATTATTATAATACTTTGGGGACATAACGCAATACCTTTTTTAAAAATATATTTTTTCATTTAACTTGAGAAGTTTCAATAAAAAATTAATTACTAAAAAAATAAATAGGATTTTTGCTTAGATATTTCATGTTTAAGTTGGTTTTATAAGCTTTTTATTGGTCGTATGGGAACTGTAAGCTGAATCAAGTGTTTTTAAACAAAATAGATTCATAGATTTTCAGAGCAAATTTTGATAATTTTTACATTATTTAACAATTTAAACATTTTAGTACGAATAAAAATTTATTTAAATATAAAGATATTTTCATTAAAATTTTAAAATATGTTAAATTTTTGACAAATCAAAGACGGGATATTGGTAATTCGAATTGGTAAAGTCGGTAACATTATATCACCTAAACTAAAAAAGATGTATTTTTTAACCAGTCAATTGTCTGCTTCATAATTTAAATCTATAAAGGATATTTTTGGCACTTTTTTGCCAGGTACTATTGAAGTTTTCTATAAAATTGAATACAGAAACATGAAATTTAGCATTTGGAGCCAGGTGTAAATGAGAATCTATATAATGGGACTTTTGGTACATGAAATTTTGCATTAAGAGCCCGGTGAAAATGAGAATCTATAAAAGGGGTCTTATTGGTATTTTGTCGTACTTCATATGATTCTTATTGGAATTTTGTATTAAATTGAACCTAAAAATGAGAATCTATAAAAGGGGACTTTTTCGTATTTTTTCGTCTTTCGCCTGGTACTTGTTTTTAAATTTTCTATCAAATTGAACCTAGAAACATGAAATATAACATGTAGAACCTGGAGTAAATTTAAATTTATAAAAGGGGAGTTATTTATATTTTATTGTACTTTGACTGTCACTTTTTTTAAATTTTTTATTAAGTCTGGAGTAAATGGGAATCTATAAAAAGGAACCTTTTGGTATTTTTTCGTTTTTCAATTGGTACTTTTTGAATTTTTGTATAATATTGAATTTAGAAGCATGGAAATAAGCATTTAGAGATAAGCATTTATTACGAATGTCCATAATACGAATGCCAAAAATTGTAGCATTGTCTACTCTATAGTACGAATAAACTCACAATTTTTCTGTTCGATAGTACGAATAACGCATTTTTTATGGAAATTTTGGTTTTATTTACGTATGAATAAAGTTTTTATTATATTTTATTTTTATATTACGGTATCATTCACCTTTAGCTCAGTAATTTTTAAGTTTTTTTTTTGTATTTATTACAAGTGTTTTGTGTTGTGTTTGCATGTATATTTACAAATTAACAAATATTTCGTGTTATTAATTTATTTTCTTGGAATTTCGATGACCAAGAAATTAAATTGGATGATAACGCCAAGGATGGAGCATGTTAAATTTTCAACCAGAAATTTGTACATTCAGGAAGCTGTGTGTTCATTTTTATGTTTTTAGGTTTAATAATATAGGGAATTCAAAAATGTTTTTATAAATTTTCGTTCAATGTTTATACATACCCAATATTAATATTTTTCAAATGAAGGGCTTATTGCAGTAACTCGGTATGACACAAAAAATTAAAAAATTGTTAAAATAGGAATTTTTTAATTTACTTTACTTTAAACACGCTAAATAATCATATAAGGTCGATAGCTATCGGATGCCAATAGATGAACATCATAAATACAATAGAAAGCACTGTTTTAGCAAAAAATTGGGCTTGTCAAGTTACTGCCTAGAAGTAATTGAAAACAAAGTTCTAGTACATTTTCAGTACATTTATAGATAAACAATAATGTAAGTATAATGACAAAAACATTGCATTGGTTTGCATTTTGCACTTAATATTCAGATTAAATTTTGTGATAAACTTGCGTTTTTTTCAGCACAGTTAATATTTTGTTTCTTGATTGTCGTTTCAAACATTCAAACTAATTTCAATCAATGTTGCGTCAGATTTATTGCATGGATTTTAGAAATTTCCATTGCCTGAAAAAGGTTTCTGCAAATGTCTTTAGTAATATTAGTATGACATTATATTATGCATATAGCTTGAACCAGGGACGTAAGGGTTATAAGAAATATGACGAAAAGGCCTCATTTAACAATTAATAGTGACGGATTTTAATAAGTGTTGTAATTAACCATTATTATAAGATATATTTGATTTTGGTCATCGAAACCAATACCCGAAAGAAATATATTTTTTTGGTTACGAATAACAATATTGGTATATTTTTTTCAAATATTTTTGGCAAAGTAAATAAAACGGCCAGTTATGTAACAAATGTCTATTCATTAATATTATTTAAATTAATTTGTCTTTTAATTTCGTTAATATTTATATAGACCAAAAAAAATAAAATAAATTTTGGTTCTCTATAACCAAAAAAATATTGTTTGCTAAATAACAGTTATTCATAACCAAAAAATATATTTCTTCATGTAATTTATGGAGACCTAAAAAATATAAAACTTAAAATAATGGTTAAAAAGTCCGGTAATAAAATAAAGGGATTTTTTGCGTAACATTTTCTTTCGAAAGAAAAAAATAACAATTATTTTCAGTCCCTGGTTTGAACTTTTATACGATTTTTTCGCAATATGAAATTTAATTTATAAATGAAATTATTTTTGTGCAGTAACATGGTAAGCCCGCAAAAGTATCAGTTGAGGTATGAAAACATACCAAAATTTAGGGTTGCCAGATTCCGATCACAAAAAGCTGGACAAACAAAAAAACTGGACATAAAAAACTGAGAAAATGTTAATGTTGGTTTTGTATAAATAATTTCACAGTGATACACCAAAATACATGTCATATCTCGAATCAACACTGCCTATATCTCTATGCATTTTATGCAAATATACTATTGGACATCCCATAACCAAAAAATTCTATAAAATATAATTTGTTAATAATTTATGTTTTGACCATATATCCGAATTTTTACAAAGTTTTAGATAACAAAAAAAACATTTTAATTTAGCTGTTATTTGGCATGTAGCGATACTTTAGAAAAATATGCATTTTCGCGGATTTGTTTACCAATATTTTTTTCATATTTTTTTCATGCTTTGTTAAATAAGCAACAACAACACAACAATATTAGAAAACAATGTACACGTGTGTGTAGATGTGTGTACATGGTTTTATTCAGCTGTGTGTGTGTTTTTTTTTGTGAATTCTCTTCGTATCTTTGGATGTAGGTTGGTTTTATTGCGTTGTTTATTTTGTTTTTGTTTTTCTGTGTTTTTCGTTATGTATGTTTAGTTAGATGTCTATTTACCTGTGTAAAGGCAATCATCCACATTCGCGGAAGAACTATCTAAAATTAAGAATTTAACAAAATAAAACCTCGTTTTCAGCTTTATCCATAAAATGTAAATAAAGAACTAAATGTCGCGGTCTCAATGATACAGTTGAAGTCAAAGGTTATGAGTATCAAATCTTTGCATGTATCGCGATTATTGATCGTCGTACGATTTTAAATGTTATTACAACTTTTGCAGGGAATACAATTTCCAATATTTTGGATTATTATTTTCGGATCGCGAATCATAATTTGATTTCGATTTATTTTGTTTTCATTTTCCTTAGCTATGTTACTTAAGAATATCAGATAGATTTATACTAATAAATATATTTTGGTTTATCTCAGAATTTCGACAGCATCAGTTTATTCAGAATTTTTAATTTTAAATTAAATTTTGTGGAGTTAATTTACTCCCACCAAATTTCATAAAAATTGAAATGGTAAATATATCCTACTTCGTTTTTTCTTATAAGTACCATAAGTGATTTGTAAAAAGTTCCTATAAAAATATTAACGGAAGGACGGAGAAGATTTGTTTGTAATAATATTTAAAATAAGGACGATATGTATTATTATTATTTCAAAATATTACAATTAAATTCTAATTTTCTAATTTTAAAAATAATAATGAGATATTAATAAGCTTGTTTTGAGTTTTAAAGCAGCCAAGCGCAGAAAGAGAAACTGTTATTGTAGTGGTGAGAAAATACTAAAAAACACTTAGAAAAAATATTTCCTAATTACGCTTGTTATGATCAAGTTTTAGTAAATTTTACAAATAAAACATATCCACAGAAAAAAATGGTTATTTCTTCACAAAATTTAGATTTTTGAATATAAAATGTTAAAAAAAGTATTAAAAATTCCGTTTTTATGTATTTTTATTATTATGCATTCCTAAAAAGTTTTTGGAGTGTATGAGTTTTTTGCAAGTTGCTCTCTTGTTTGCAAGTGGTGTTGTTGTTTTTACACGTTTTGTTTGCAATTTCTAAAACAAAGCGACATCAAACATATCCAAAGAAAAGAAAAATGGTTATTTCTTCACAAAATTTAGATTTTTGAATATAAAATGTTAAAAAAAAAAGTATTAAAAATTCCGTTTTTATGTATTTTTATTATTATGCATTCCTAAAAAGTTTTTGGAGTGTATGAGTTTTTTTGCAAGTTGCTCTCTTGTTTGCAAGTGGTGTTGTTGTTTTTACACGTTTTGTTTGCAATTTCTGAAACAAAGCGTTATCAACCTACTTTGTTGGATGCTGTCAAGCAACTAAAGATAATTTTTGTAATTTTTACGCTCTTGCAATGAGTTTTATTTACGATCGGGTTATGTACGTGTGAATTGCCGAAAATCTTCGTAATCAGATCAATATGAACGCGCAACGCTGCTTTAAAGCCATTTTCTTAAGAGGAATTTATATGAGGGTATGATCAACAATAATATTATCAGTAATGAGCGTTGGAGAAATTTTCTGAAGTAGATCTTATTATGTTCCGATCCTATTCAAATTTGGTTGTTTTTATAAAAGTTTTTTGAGTGGTAGGATCAATTATGAGTGGTAAAGTGATTTTTGTTCCTGTTTGTGTTGAATTTCGTCATAACACACTGCTATTATTAAGCCACTTATGAGTGTTAAAATCAAATATGAAAGATACATTTTTTGTTCTTATACAACTTGTTTATGTCGAATTTCGTAGCTATACTGCTACTGTTAAGTCAATTATGATCGTTAGAGTAATTTTGCATAAAAACTTGCGCAAAATTTTATCTCGATCGCTGCCTAATAACTGACTAATATATTGTATTATGGCAAATGCCTTTGTCGACCAACTCTAATAAACTTTTCGAGAATTCAAAAAGTATTTGTAGTCAAAAATCTATAAGAAAGATTCCTTGCAGAATTGTCTGTTAGATAATTAAATCAAAATATTTGTAATGTTTCAATAAATAAACGTTTTGTGGCTCTTTTAAAACCAATCTTTTGTAAACTGTAAATTTGGTGTCTTCCGACTCAAGAGTTTGCCTATGCCTGGCCTATACATATTTATGTAAGAACAACTCTCGCATCATTGCTATTATTTCTTAAACGCGTTCAGGCTTGTGTTTGTTGCCTTGCTTTCGTATCACCTCAAGTGAGGTTATGTTTTATTGGTGGAGACCATATAATACTCCAACGATTATACCCTGGTGGAGACCATTAAAACACAACTGTTTAAACCCTGGTGGAGACCATTAAATCTAAACTGTTTATACACTGGTGGAGACCATTAAAACTCTTAAAATTTACTGGTGGACTACCATTTAAAACTCAAAGTTAACTTATGTGTTTAAAAGTTTCCAGCTTTATTTGTGTGGAATTTAACCGCTACATTCGTATTTTTAAGCCATTAATGAGCGTTGCAGTCATTTTCTGCAGGGGAATGTATATAGGGGGTAGGCTCAATCATGGACCGACCCTCATAAAATTTTTTAGATAGATTTTGACTCGTATGAAACTTACTTATGTCGAATTTCATCTATATACTAGTATTTTTGAGCCAGTAATGAGCGTTAAAGTCCTTTTGTGAAGGGGGGTAGAGTCAATTTCAGACCCACCCTCATAAAATTTTGCTTAATGAGTTTGGATCATAACAATCTTA
>NC_060949.1:14943085-14969305 GCF_022045245.1 Lucilia cuprina | reverse complement strand
TAATTAATTTAAATGATCTATTATGTTAACAAAAGTCGACAAAACTCAGTTTTATAGAACTTTAAATGACACTACCGATTTTTGTAATGATCGGGCTTCATTTGATCCCCAATACAAACTCCCCTTCAGAAAATGACTTAAAGGATAAGGCCATATTTTGCCCTACTCCCCTTTGAACCCTCTTGCAAAAAAAAATCTTTTTTTGCCAAAATAAAAGTAAAAATACTCCGAAATAAAGTTAAAAAACAAACCAAATACTTTATTTTTTTAAATAATCCCCATTTTTAACATACATACTGACAGGTGTAGGGTATTATATAGTCGGCTACGCCCGACTATACATTCATACTTGTTTTAACTAATTTGTATTGATAAAGTGTATTGATAAAGTTTAAACAAACTTAAGCAACAATAATCACATATACCGATGTTGTTGTTGTACTTGATTTTCAAAGACCAACTGAGAAATTAAAAGAAAATAAAAATTAAATTCCCGTTTAAAGTACAGTTGACGAATTTCAAAATATAAACAGGTATTTGCATGAAAAAATTTCATTCAGATAACGTGCAGAGTTATCGCAAAGTTTTCTTACTGCCGGTCCACACTAGGGAACATTTTTGGGAAACTTTTGATTTTGCGTGAGAAAGAAAAAGAAAGAATATCATTCATCGCTCTATCGGTACGGAGGTTCCCGTCCTCTGAAACTTGTTTTGTTATTATCAATGCAATAAACACATACAGTAGTTTCTGAAACAAAAGTTTCAATGTGTAGACATTAAGAGAATGAGGAAAAGTTTCTCAACAAAAGTTTCCTAGTGTGGCCGAGCTGTTACAAAAGTACTAAAAATGGGAACAAAATGGCCGAGCAAAAAAAATCAGAAAATGTTCTATTAAATATATAAAGGAAATCTATATTAATCGCTTAGACCTGGTTCACACTGGGAATCTTTTGATGGAAAATTTTTTATTTTGTATGTGAGAGAAATCAAAGGTTTCACAAAAAAAGTTTCCTTGTGAACCAGGTCTTAATTGTCTGACGAAGTTACAGAAACAATTCTCCTCAGATTACGTACAGATTTATCGGATATAATTCTTATGCTATTTTATATTTTACTTCAGAAAATGTACAGATTATTCTCCTTCATGTCTAAAAAAGAATATAGGAATTAAAAAACAAATTGTCCTCATAATTGTCGCAACGCTGAAATTCCCTTTCGTCAATGTGCAGACTAGTCTGATATTAATCGTTTAATACCTCAGAAAATGTGCAGAAAAAATACTTATTATTCCCTACACCACTTTAGTGGGAAGGGAAAATGGGTTTGTGCTGATGTTTGTAACATACAAAAATATTCGTCATATACCCACCTTAAAGTATACCAATCAGCTTATTTTCTGATTTGATTAAGCTATGTCCGTCCTTCTGCCTTTCTGTCCATGTAAACCTTGTAATCAATGTACAGGCCGCAATTTTCAAGATAATTTAATGAAATTTGGCACGCTTATTTTGGCCCAAGGACGAAGCCCATTGAAAATGGTTAAAATCGGTCCTTTATTTCGACTAGCCCCTATACAACCGTACCCCAAATATGCTTTTGGGCCCATAATTTAGTTAAATGTTGTATTATGTCAACAAAAGTAGACAAAACTTAGTTTTATAGAACCTTAAATGACACTACCGATTTTTGTAATGATCGGGCTTAATTTGACCTTAGCCCCCGTAAAAACACCCCTTCAGAAAATGACTTGAAGGTCAAAATTCACTTACAAACACTAATAACACTTTTAAATTCTACATAAATAACTTTGAAGTAGACTTAACTTCCCCTACCAACAATTAAAAGGATAGGGCCATATTTTCCCCTACTCCCCTTTGAGACCTCTTGCAAAAAATCTCCTTTTTTGTCACAAATAAGTAAAAATATCCCGGAAGAAAGTTAAAAATCAATTGCTTTATTTTTTAAATAATCACAATTTTTAACATACTAGCTGGTGTAGGGTATCATATGGTCGGCTATGCCCGACTATACATTCACATTTGTTTTTGAGATATATTCTAAAAAACCGTTATTTTAACTTTAATATATTTATAATTGCTCGTATAGTAGTTTTTGTCCATATACAGCTAATCTATAAAACCTATTAATTTAATTTCTTTACCGTTTAATAGCTTTATTTATAGCCTATAAATCCCATAAGATCTCCTAAAATTATTGAAATTTGTTTATCAAAGTTTCAAATAAACTGAAATTGGATATTTGAACCTGCCGTTAAAAAAATCAAACTGATAAAAAGACAAAAACTAATATCCGAGTAAATATAGATATATTTTACCTGACAAAATTTTTTTTAAATTTATCCGAAGAAAGTAATTTTTTTCACATTTCGAATTCATGTGCTACGAGACACGTTAATGGCCTGGGGAATTTGCTATAACTTTTAAAATTTTAATGCATTTTTTTGTTTTATATCTTTTCGAAATGCTTACTCTATGCACATTTCGATTTCTTTACAACTAACTTCAAAATTTATTACTATATGGCCAAATTTGAGCAAAAACTGAAAAAAATCGATATTTTACCCTTGTAAATGCACTTGGAAACTTCAGAGCCCTTAACGTTATCCTATCCAAATTTTTTATGATATAGTTTCATAACCAAGAGAACACTTGGAAACTTCAGAGCCCTTAACGTTATCCTATCCAAATTTTTTATGATATAGTTTCATAACCAAGAGAACAATTTTAGAGGGGGACGTTCTCGTTTTTTGGAGCACTCTAATATAGATACATAAAATACTATTTTTAATACTTTTTTTTAACATTTTATATTCAAAAATTTCATTGTGAAAAAATAAACATTTTTATTTTCTTTGAGTTGGTATTATCTGTAAAATTTATCATTTTACTTCTCTCGTTAAGTTTAGTTTTTTGTTTAGTTACATGTTTCCTCTCTGAACTAGTGGTTCTTCTTGAACATGATTTTGGATTGTGCAGGGGGTGTGAGAATGAACTAATGGCTTGTTTTGTGTTCGTTTTGATTTGGGTACGGGAATCAACTAGGAGCTGGTCTTCATTTTCATAATATGCTTAATAAAAAGTGTATGGTGCTTTTCGTTTCATTTTCCACAGCGATTTTCAGATTCGCACAAAAATAAATCGAGAAATGTAGACATGAACATTTTCGTTTTACTGGTGTTCCATTCATGAACACACGAAAGTATTTTACTGGATGATTTACAAAACACAGTTGACAACGTGGCATTCTGATGGTGGTGAAGCTAGAGGATACAAGAATGAAAATATATATGTATGTAAGTAAAGTGAGATTAGGATTTATTGTTGCAACATATTTTATATTATTTATTTCTGGTTGATTGTTGTAATTTTCTTTAAATGGAGTTGAATTCGATAGAAGATTTGGCATTGATAATGAGCATAATATTACTACTATTACTATTATGTCATCTTCTGTCTTTATATCAGCTACCCTTACTTACATTTTATCGTTTCCATAAACAATATTGATAATGCGACCAAGGTGCCATTCGGTGGGTAGTAATAAATTATTCTGTTGTTCGGTTTTCCATTTAGATCTACGCTGCAATTCATTGATAAATTCTTTTTTCATCTACGTGCAAAAACAAGTTGTAAAATTTTTAAAACTTTATCAGGTTTATAGAGCCTCTGGAGGAGCGATAAGGGCTCCTCCAGTGCAAAGGCAACAAAGCAATGTTTATGTCAGGCATGGGGGGTAATGATTACACAAAGTAATTTATTACATGGTCAATTACAATTAATTGCAATTGAAATTTTTCCAATTACAATTACTTGTAATGTTTAATTGATAAACAACCAATTACAATTACTTGTAATTGTAATTGAAGTTTTGCCAATTACAATTATTTGTAATTAAAGTTTTCAATTAAAATTACTTGTAATTGTCATTAAGGTATTACTATTACAAAGAATTCTAATTGTCAAAACTTCAATTATAATTACAAATAATTGTAATTGGTAAAGCTTCAATTACAATTACTTCAAATGTAATTGTAATTGAAAATGTAGTCATTACCCCCAAACCTTTTTTACGTTATTTGTGACCTTTTTTAAATGAACTTTCATGCTCATGACTGCGGCCTCCCAGAAGCCACCAATGTGGGGTGTATATGGCGGAGTAAACGTCTAGGTAAATCCAAGTAAGTTATATCTTTCAACCAATGACTTTTCACCTGATTTTCGTAACTAATTATGCGTTTTGAGAAGTGTAGAACTAGCTCCAAAAAGTGCGACCATTATCTGCAAATAACGTATTTGGTGGTCCACGTCGTTCCACGAATCTAGAGAAACATGCAAGAAAGGCTTCTGTTGAGAGTAGGTTTGCTAGCCTGGCTGGATTGTCCAGATTTTTATGCTTGTCCAGTTTCAAGCTAAAATTGAATTTGTCCAGCTAAATAGACATTTTTTAGAACACTATAATAGCTTGGCAATAATTTTTATGTTGTACATCTGTTATACAACTAAATTATATACAGGACTAAATTGTTATTTTTTATTGTTTTGTTTTAGTCTTTAATTTTAATTCTTTCATACATATGCATATGCAAATATGAATGTGACAGACTTAACCGAAAAAATTTAAGATTAGATAATTATTTTAAAGAATGCAATGAATTCATTTAATTGTAAAATTTATAAATAATAATACATATCGTCCCTGTTTTGAATTTAAGTACTATGTGAAATTTTTAGATTTTTTTACCTCTATTGGCTGTACTTATGTACATAAAAGCATTTAGCGATATCTTTATTAGTTTAGGAGTTAGCAAAAAGTTCAATGTGTTTCAAATTATATTGATTTAAATCATAAAAACACCACAATATTATTTATATTTAATTTTACTAGTTAATCTGACGCCGTAAATATTGGATCCTCACTCACCGTTTGGCGCACTGATTAACGTAAAATCACATTTTGGGACGAACAAATCTTGTCCGTCCTTCCGTTAACATTTTTATAGGAATTTCGAAGTAGGCTATATTTACCATTCCGATTTTTATGAAATTTGGTGGGAGTAAATTATGTATTAAAATTTCAAATTGAAGGTGAAATTGCAACTTCTAGACCAATTTAAAATTTTGAAGAAGTAGATGCTCTGATAAAAAGTCGGAATATATTTATTAGTATAAATAAAACTGATATTCCTAAAGGTACGTTCACATCTATCAAATATTTGACGTTTTTTATCAAATATTTGTTTGCTGTAATGTGAACACAAAATATTTTTGAAGAGCATGCAAAATATCAGCTGTTTTTCGTGAAACATTTTTATTTTTCAACCTACAAATATTTTCTTAGTGTGAACAAAATGTGAACACCAAAAATGAAACATTTTTGTTAAACGTTAAAGAAACTATATAATAATATTTTTTATGATTTCATAGAAATTTCTGCCTAAAAACAAAAAATTAAATACATTTTTATTTTATAATGTGCTTAAAATGAGTATTTCTATTTTGACGTTTTGTTTGAAGAAACAAAGCCAAACACAATTCAATACAAATAGTAAAAGTTTGTTTGCCTGGTGTTCACATTACAACAAATAATTTCGTAAAGCAATTGACGGATAAAACAGTAAAAAACAAATTACATTTCAATACCTTGTGCAAGTCAAAATGAGATAGATGGTGGATCTTTACTGTCATGTTGTTGCTATTTAGTATAGTCAATGTAGCGAAAAACCTTGGTTGTTTGGAACGGTTTATAGCGATTTCAAAAAAATCGCTATAAGCCCGGAAATAACCAAATTATAAATAATTTTCATTAAATTACATATCTATAAAATTGAAAATTATAGAGAATTGTTTATTAATATATTTTTATATCCATGAATATAATAAATAATTGTTTAAATAAATTGAGTAATAAATTAATTAAATAATTTCTCAATTAATTACTAAACTATAGACTAGATTATAACCTATAGACTAGACTATAAACAATACCATAAACTAGAGTATAGACAAGACTATAGACTAAACTATAGCTTGATTATAGACTAGACCAGCGGTTCCCCCGGTTTTTACTTCGCAGACCCCTTGAAGAATTTATTTAAATTCGCGGACCCCCATACATATTTTAATATCTTATTGTTCTAAATATGTAATTTTTCATCCGAAAATTGTCATAGTCCATAAATCCCAAGTTCAAACAGATGTAGATATGTCATTTCTATAAAATATTCCCGTACATTGAGAATAATTAATATTTCAGAGAAGTTTCAATTGCCTGTTTTTGTTTATGATCGTGAGATCTTTCACATTCACTTTTCTTTAAGGTAACGAAAAGGTTTCTTCATCAAATATCGTCTACATGTGCTTAAAGAGTCACGTTGCAAAAATTTTTTGCGATTGCAGACGGGTAATCAGAGTATGTTAGCTAATTTTTCGGGAAAATAATATAAGAAAGTTGAACTTCTTCGATATTGTTGCGGAATGCGTTTATCCGCATAATATATGACTTGAACTCTTTGCGAAAGTACTGTGAATTTTACTGCATGGTTTTGACTATTTATGCATTTTCTGATGTTAATTTAATAATATTGGTAGACAAAATCAAGTTAAAATCTGTGTAGCACGTCGGAATGGAATATTTATATTTAAAATTACCTGGATTAACGTATTGAAGACGAATAAAGAGTCACCTCCTTTTAGTCCTTCCAAACAAGAACACTTTTGTTTTAAAGAACACTTTTGTTTACAATTTGACAAAATTAAATCTGCGATAAGCTTGTCCTTGAATTATGAAATGTGGCCTAACTTCATACTCCGAGATAACAGTATCTCTTATTTAATTGTAATTTGGGAACCGTTGGACTAGACTGCAAACTAGACTATAGATGCATTATGTAGTATAACTATATATAGTATGTTGTTACCAACCAATAAATAACAAAACAAACAACAAAAATAATAATTATAATTAATTTACGCAATTGCTTGAATTTCAATTAAATGTCACAACTTTGTCTCAGATTTATATTTTATAAAAAATAAAATAAAACCAGTCATATAAGCGACTATTTACATTTTTGTATGAGGTGATAACACTCTTTTTCAAAAAATAAACAAAGAACAGCTATCATTGACGCTGTTTGATCTTACATTTGGTTTGCAAGATCAAATAATTATTTTACCAAAATGATGTAAATTATTTGACTTTTGGTGTTCACATTGATGAAACAATGAGAAAATATTTATTTGCCAGCAAATCAATTTGTTTTATGAAAATCATCCGCATTGCTGTTTGTTAACATGAAATATTTTATGTTCAGATTCGACAAACATAGTTTTTTTTCAATCGTGTTATATATTAATATTATACACTTTTATTATAAAAATTTAATTTTAAACCTAATAAAAATAGTTAAAATTAAAACAAATTGCCAAATTGTTTTTTTCTTGCATGAAAATATACGATATACTGTGGCTGCAAAACATGTGTGTGTTTGAACTAAATTATTTTTGCACTGTTTGACAAAACAATACCACAGGGTATACAGAGACGTCACGAGCAAAAAGCTATTTTCTCTCTTTTGCACAAAACGAATTCAATGATTTTTTTAGCTGTATTTTATATACCTCTTCTCACCAAACAATTTCAAGATCAAACAAAAGCTGATTTTAGACTTTTTCAAATGTCAAAAGTGACATCTCTGTATACTTTGTGACAATACCATCAAATATTTATTCAAGTATGAACATGAAATAAATATTGCATTTGTTTGACGCAACTTTATAAATATTTTATAACAAATATTTGGACCAAATATTTTACAGGTCTGAACGTAGCTTTAGTAAAAAACAAAATTTGTATCCAGTATTTTTACATACAATATGTTTAAAATTTTTAAATATTTTTCGACATGTATTTTTACACTAATTATATTAGGAGTCTGGTTACCTACAACAAATAGTGTAAATTTAAACAAAAATTTATAAGAGTGTAAGCCAAAGAAGGCCCATAAAAAAGGTTTAAAAAATTTGTAAAGAACGAAGAAATGGCTATTTGAACTCCTTTCGACAATTTTGCTAGGACCAATGGTAAAAAATTATACTCATTAGAAAAAAACCCTGTATGACCAAAATGTCCAATCTGACCCCCTCTAAGTCCTGCCGATAGAAATAGACCGATAGAGCTGAAAATTTGTTTCTGACTTACTATTCAATAATACTAACCTTAGTGCAAATTTCGTCAAAATCGGCTCACTTGACATACTACACAATCGATTATACAAATTAAACAAATCTACAATTAAATGTTTATGATTGTTGTTAAAATATATTAAAGAATATGATTATCCATATATAGATATATGTATGTATGTACTTATCACAAAAAATATATAAAAATTTGTCAATCTCATCCTTTGATAAAGGATTTGACATGTATTTCTCATTAATTAATTATAATACATAATGATTTTAATAAACTTAAACTAATTTATAAACTTTTATGTGTATGTATACTATTTTAAGTTTATATGGAACACAAGTTAAGGGCAGTCGGGCGCATTTGTCAGTTTTTCCATCATCCAAAAATTATAAATAAATAATAAAATTTAATGAAAATGTGCGGACATAACTGATCGATTCCATCTTTTATAATTTCTTTTTGGAGTATTCAGGCGATCGGTTGTGAGCACAACTTATTTATATATGTACATAAATACGAGTAAGTGAACTAACAATTTGGAAAACGGGAAACATTTTCATATTATTAAGAAATGAAAAGATCCATTTTATTTAAAGCTTAAGCGACGCTTGATTCATCGGGTGACATCTCTTTAACGCGAGAATTGCGTTTTAAACGTGGCGGTGGAACTGGTACTTCATCTCTATTTGATTTATTATCATTAGCAGCTTTGAGAGAATTATTTCCCAATGCAGGAACTGAACTAAACGCTGACAATGTCGATCTTTTCTGTGAACTAACCGTTACCGTGCCTGGCAAAGGCTTCTTTTTACATAGACGTTTATCCAGATATTCTTTGCATCGTGCGATAAGCGGATTGTTTTTGCGATATAAATACCATATTGCCAAAAGAATCAATCCAAGGAACAACAATATAAATATGACAAGCAATGGGACATAATTGAATGGTTCCGTGGACTCCTCTGGTTGACTGCGTTCCGTGCTGCTGGTAGTGATTTTGGGACGCAAGGTTGGTCGAATTGGTGGTCTGACGGGACGCTTTGGAATACCCTCTCCTAATGCAATATCAGCACACGATCTAAATTCTTCCTGAGGTCCACAGCCAACAGCACCATTACCATCTGGACACATACCCCAGTTATTTCCTGCTATATAACGCCATTGTAAAACGCATTGATCACAAGTTATTTCTACATTTGAGAGACAAAATAAATAGATAATATTAATATACATTTTACTATAATTGGTATCAATTGTTAGTTGCAACATGAAATCAATTAATAAATAATTGTCAAAGAAATATAATGTTTTAGAAATTCTTGGTCGTTAAACTATTTTATCAAAAAAAGGTTTTGATTTTTTTCTAGGACTATCGCTCAGGGGATGACCTTAATCCATGCAGTACATTATGTTAGAACTATGAAAATTGTTTGTGGGAGGAAGGATATAGGAAGTAGCGGAGGATATAGAAAGTTCAGATGAGAATGAACTTTCTTTATAATGCGTTTCACAGCCAATCGACCACTAATGGTGTAGACATGCACAGAAAAAAAATTAAATTCAAAATCAAACAAAAAATTCATAAAGCCAAGTATTTTTTTACTAAAATAGGATCTATCACGAAATTCGAAAATCAAGTACTCAAATTCGTAAATTCTTTATTGAGAAATTTTCAGAATTTTTCTTATTAAAATAATATACTATTTACGAAGAACATTAATAAATATTCGCAACATTTCCAGACAATTTTTTTACTAAAACAATAATTATTTTGACAATAATAATACACAAAATTTCTTATTGAATCTATGAAAAGTTTGTTAAAAATATATATTAAATTTTTAACAAAAATTTTACTAATTCTATAAAATTAAAAATTGTAAAAAAGTACTTATGTGCTTACAACAATTTTGTTTCACATTTTAGAAACTACTATTTTGTACAGTGAAAACTAAAACACTTGTACATTAAATGTTATAAACCAAATGAGAATTATATCAATTCATTTTAGTACATTCAAAAACTTGTTTTATTGTTGTGTTCCATATGCTGATAAAAAAATAAAACTCAAACAAAAACATTTATTGAATCAGTAAAAAATTTTACTAGAAATTAAGTGTTTGTTAGAAAATATTTTTCTTCTGTGTGAAAATCAAACAAACTCATTATAAACCCAAACAAAAACATTTATAAAAATCGAAATTAAATTTAAGCAAACGATTGTTAAGAAAAAAATTGTGCATATTTTTTTTCTGTGTGTATTGCGAAAAAATTCTGGTATGGGAGGTAATGACACCATTTGTAGTCTCTTTCATCTGTCATCTAGTCCTGGAGACAATATGTGTTATTTGGTAACTATGTTTGGTAATTTTTATTTAAACGCACACAGAAAAAATCATAAACAAGTAAGAAAGAATCGTCGGTCGTGGCCGACCATATGATACCGTACACCAGTTATTAATATTAAATGTTTCATAATAAAGCTTTTATCTTCAATATTACATTATTTCGATACATATAAGCAATTTATGGATGAAAAACTAATTTTCTGAAAGAGGCTTTATATGGGGTTAGGGGCAAATATCGACTAAGCCCGATAAAATTTTGTGAATATATTTATATTTACATAATATTTTATTGTGCTGAATTTCATTGCGGTATTTGTGTTTATTATTTATTTTTGGACATTCAAGTAATTTTCTGAAGGGGACTTTGTATGGGAGCTAGGGTCAAATGGCAGGTCAAATGAAATTTGGCAGGTTCATCAAGACTTCTATAAAACTTAGTTGTGACGCATTTTATCGATATACCTGTATATTTAACATAATTATGAGCTCAGAAGCCCTTTTCGTGAATTCTAGCTGAAAAAATGGACTAAAATCGGTCCATTTTAAATAGGCTTCATCCTTGGGCCAAATAACACGTTTGTGCAAATTTCATCCAATTAGCTTGAAAATTGTGACCTGTATCTTGCGCACAAAGTTTACATGGACAGCCAGACGGACGGACGGACGAACGGACATAGCTTAATCGACTCATTCTTTCGATTATGTTACAAACATCAGCACAAACCCAATAAACCCTCCCCACTAAAGTGATGTAGGGTATAAAAAATTATAGTATTAAATTCCGCTTTTACGTATTTTAGATTAATTACAATCGGAGCCACAAAACGCTTTCGACAAGGATTTTTCATATATTTTGTATGAAGGGGAAAAATCAACTTATGGTTAGCGATAGTATGGTTGAGATGAATACTATTTTCTGGAATCGGGTTTTTCCGATTTTTTTATGCACAGTTTTTATGATTTCACAAACCTGGTAACACGGCTTTTATTTCATAAATTCTACTTCCATTGCGTGGATAGAACCTTGTTTCTAAATCACTTGGCGATGGCTGTGATGGAGATCCTCCTAGAACTGTTAACAGATTACGATCTAGACATTCCTGATTTGCTTTAGGCTCCGGGCATAGACGGAACTCAAAATATCTAAAATAAATGGAAATAAAAACAATATATTCTCATTTATGAATCATAATAAAATTATTAGTTTATTTAACTTACCCCATGTGACTTGCCGTTAACTCTACACGTATGGTCATTTCAGACCCAGGGGCATAGCGACGCACAATAACGCCTTGACCCCACTGGCCACCGTGTTCGTGAGGTCTTGGTTCTGGCATATCCCATGCATCTCCACACACGCCGCATTTACCTTCATTACGTTTCCACTGACGCGTAAAACCTCCACAGTACAATTCGTGGTCATTGTAGTCAGGTGGTGTGTTGAAACCATAACGCCATGCTGATGCACGACTTGGTGGTTCGATTAGTCGACCATGACCATCACAGTACTGTACATTCAGAGCAATGGCAAATATGAGCAATATCAAAAAACTTTTATTTATACTCTGTGCTTTATTAATTGCAAATTTTGTGTTGAAGAATTCGTTCATTTTTGATCACTGTTGTTCTTTATTACTTTTGCATCTGTAAAGAAAACATTTTCTCTTGATCTTGAATACATTCAAATATGAGTATGTAAATGTGCATTGTTTTAATTTAGTTGTGAAGTTGATTAGCCACCGAGTGAATACGGTTGGAACCCACACACATGCAAATACAATGTGTTAATTATATAAGAAAAATGGGTGTTTGACCTTTATCTAGTCCATTGTTTCTCTTGTGGTAAAAAAATTAATTTGATAAATTTCCATAAGTTATAATTTTGCTTATTTTATATTTATAGTATATGCGTTTTGTATTCGTATAATAACAGTGTGAAGATTCCCATCATTGTTCAATCATAGATACATATGTACATCAACTTAAAGCTGTATTCATATAAATACATTGGGATTTTATAAAATGAAAGAAAAGCTGTTGTTTCCGCTTTTAATTTTAAAATACCACTTCTGAAAATATTTTGTGAGCTGAGTCAAAGGATAAAAACTTTTTGAGATTTTTATAATTTTTCCAAATTTTAACAAAACATTTAGAATGTGTAGTTCACAGTGTTAGATCAAGTGTTTTTTTTTAGATTTAATTTCGAAAAATGAAAACAAGTGAGAGCGCTTAATTTAGCTGAGCCGAATCTTAAAAACTCTCCCTTTTATATTTTACTCATTTTTTCTAACAGAAAATCCAAGATTTAAATATTTCATATCTGTTACAATTCTTAGATCATAATAGGCCGAAAAACACGTATGGTTCAAAATTTCATCAAAATATCATATAGACAGCCAGTCGGACAGAGTCGACTCAAAATCACACATAACGTGATTTTGAGTCGATCGGTATACTTTAAGGTAAATCTAATTATTCTAAATTTGAAATAAATTCGTTGTGTTTGCTGGGTTGGACCAATATTGACATTTGAAAATAATATTAAAAAATAAAAAGTAATCGAAAATTTGGTTTTTCTTTTGAAAATATTTTTAATAATTTTTTGGCAAAAACACAAATTTTTACAATGTTTATTGCTGCAGCAGGGACTATTGGGCCAAAGGAATTGTGTAAATGCATGAATTAACGCTTAATATAAACGATTATTGTCAATTTCAGTGCAGCCCAAATGCCCATACTAATGGGAACGGCATTTCGATTGTAGCTTAAAGTTTATAACACTTGCGTCAATGCAATGGTATTGTCCTACTACCTACTTATTGCAACTTACTCGCAATGTAATTGTAATGTAATATAATTTCATATTTTTGATATTTTGTTTTACATACAACAATAAAAATACTCATACAAGTGTATTAAATTCACCCAGAACTTGTACATGTGTATCGGACTACCAAGTATAACAAGTAGTCCGATTCTTTGACAGCAGTACCTAACTAAAATTTTGTGTGAAAAGTGAGATAAAATTATTTTAAAATATTACAGATTTTTTGTGCACAACCGTAATTTCGCGTACAATCCTTAAAAGTGGCCAAAAAAGTAATTTAAACATTTGAGTGTTTTGACAAGTTTACATTTCCCACACAAGAGTCGAACTCACACGATACTCGTAGATGGGAGAGAGTATATGAGAGTCGGACTATTTGTTATACTTTGGTTATTCTTAAACGATCTAGACATGTCAGTCAGTCTGTTAGTCTCTTAAAAGAACGATAGGACCTAAACTATTGTTGCAGATTGATTGGTATTCAAGATAATCAAAATCGGTTTACATTTCGACATGTCCTCTATATAAGGTTCGTTTTAGAAAATGACTAACGTTCATAACAGGCTTAAAAATACTAGTTTATGAACCAAAATTTCATATATGTAAATAGGAAAATTGAAATTTGAGAATTGTGTTAAGTATTGTAAGTAAATTATATTTATATTATATATATCTTTTATTGTTTTAGAAACTGTAATTTTACAGATTCTATAAAATTTATTTTGATTTAGACACACATTTAAAACGAAATTTCGATCACCTTGGATCATAATATGATAATGTATAACAATATTATGATAAATACAAAAATATCATGATACAATATTTTGACGGTATTTAATCATAATATGATATTTTAAAATTGTTACAATAACGAAAATATGTTTATACTACAATCATAATTTTAACCACAGCCATGTTTTTCTCTGCGTGCTCTTACAGAGAATTATATCATTGTCAATGAATCGTTTAAAAGCCAAAAATAAAGGTATTAAGATGCATTTCACAAAAATAGTTTGTTACTAGAAATTTATCACTCTCTGGGATTTGGAATTAGTTGATAATTGGCCCAATTGCTTATTAAAGACCCTTTTCAAAAAATATTTCGGATTTTCATATCTTGGTTTTAAATGTTATAAATTTATTACTTTTTAATCATAAATGCGTTTTTTATTCAAGAAAAAAGTTCGGTGTTACCGAACTTTGAAAACCGAACAAAGTTCGTGTTCGGCCGAACTTTCAAATTTACCGAAGTTCGGATTCGGTGTTCGGTACCGAACTAAATTTTGAGTTCGGTCGGACTCTAATATATATGTAATATTTAAGAATATGTGTATATTAGACCGACTCACTCTGAATGGAAAGCAAAAACGTGTTTTTTGTTATCCCTCTCAAAATTTACCTTGCTTTGTTTTATGGCAATTTCCAAAAAATTTTAAGTCTAGCAATGGCCGTTCCTGAGCTGAACCAAATAAAAAAAGATATTTTGTAATCATTTTTTTTAATGTTTGTTTTGAAACAAAATATCAAATATGGAGTATCGTTTGAAAGAGGTTTTAAAGCCGCATCCAATGATGTAATAATCATAAATAACCGTTGGTTCATAATTGTCATATTACAAAATATTTAAAATTGTTAGATTTTTCAATAAAAAAAATTTGCTAGACTTAGCTTCAAAACCCGTTTCAAATGATACCACATATTGTGGTATGGACAACACTTAACCGAAAATATATTGGGTAACATCAGATTACATAACACCGAATATTTTGAGGGTGGTAACTCAAGCACCTTTTTTTGTAACTCGGTCTAATGTATATATGTATATTTAAGTTCTCATATAAGTATGTAAGTATATTTTGGGACTGTAGATACTTACCAATTGTGAATCAATCGATCCTCTGTACTGTGACCATTGTGCAGCAGCTTCCTTAATATTTTTGCATTCAGAATATATTTTGTTTATACGAAATTTTACACAAGAATACTATATTGTGCTGATGTTTGTAACACCCAAAAATATTGGTTCTAGACCTTAAAGTATACCAATCGGCTCAGAATCGAAAATGGTTCAAATCGGTCCATTATTTCGCCTAGCCCCCATACAACCGTACCCCCAGGATCGGGCCTTTAGGCTCATAATTACGTTAAATGTTCTATAATGTCAACAATAATCTTCAATTCTTAGTTTTATAGAACGATAAATGACATTACCAATTTTTATAGTGATCGGGCCTCATTTGACCCTAGCCCCCATACAAACTCCCCTCAGAAAATGTCTTGAAGGTCAATTCACTTATAATTTATAATAAAACGAAATCTGTATAAATAATTTTGAGGTAGACGTAAATTCCTTTACCAAAATTTATAAGGATAGGCTCATATTTACCCCTACTCTCCTATGAGCCCTCTTGTAGAAAATCTATTTTTGTTAATAATACGTAAAAAAAACAAATTATTTTTTTTAATTATCCACCTTTTTTAACATACTGACTGGTGTAGGGTATCATATATCAATGTCCGACTATACATTCATACTTGTTTTAATTTTAAAATATTGATATATTATTTATCACAAACACTTTAATTCACTGAAGTTACAATATAAATAAAATTGGTGATTGAACTTTCTTGTCTCTCTTTGTACTTTAAATTTACAGTTATTTGTGGTCAGCAAAAATTAATAAAAGTGGTATAACAACTATTAATATGTAGGTGTGCGTCTACAAAAACAATATAGTATTTAAATTTCTATAACGAAGATTGTTTTGCTGCATCTATGAAAACTTTTCATTGCATGTGTGAATAATGTCCATGCACATTTAAAACTTGTAAAAAATATAACAAGTAGGAAAGTATAGTCGGGCATGGCCGACCATATAATACCCTACACCATGAGTATATTTTTAAAATGTTTACTTTTTATAAAGAAACTTTTATGTTGAATATTTTTCCAAAATATTTAAGCAATTTATTGATAAAAAATCTAAAAAATAAGGGCCGATCCTTACGAAAATCTGCAGTGTCATTAATACTTATGTAAAACTTATTTAAGCCAATTTTTAGAGAGATAATAGAATATTTGACGTAATTATGGCATAAAAAATCGGGAGGTACGGTTGTATGGGGGTTTGGGTGAAATAATGGACCGATTTCAACCATTTTCAATAGGCCAAAAAACATGCTTGGTCCAAATTTCATCAAATTATCTTGAAAATTGCGGCCTGTACCTTGCGCACAAGGTTTACATGGACAGCCAGCACGCCGGACAGACGGACGGACGGACATGTCTTAATCGACTCAGAAAATGATTCTGAATCGATCGGTATACTTTAAGGTGGGTATTGGACCAATATTTTTGTATGTTACAAACATCAGCACAAACGTATAACACCCTCCCACTATAGTGGTGTAGGGTATAAAAATGAGAACAAGGGGTGCATAATAATAAAGGGCAAAGAGGAAAAATTACAAAATATATATGAAGAAAATTCATTGTATTCTGGAATGTGGTTTCATTAATTTTTTGGAAATTTAAAAAGATCACTAAATAATAATTACATTAATAAAAATATATTTAATTATACGCGTAATGAAAGGTGAATGCTATTATGTATAAACAAATTTATTTGTGATACGTATTTTTCTCAAAATTTGCATTAATTTGAACTTGTGATAATGATATCAATTTCATATGAACAGTGAATTATGAAGATTTCGAAAAAAAGTATAATGAAAGATTTCATTGCGCACTAAAAAGTGCTCATTATGCAAATAAAATACTTCATTTATTCGATAAAGAACATCGAACGAACGAATTTTCTCTTAGTGCACCAACCAATTAATTACATAATAAAAAACAAAAATTATATTTAATCGTCGAATGGTGACCATGGTTCTGAAATTGATTATTGTCCAAAATAGTAAGATTTTTGTATTAAATCAGGCTCAATTGGTGGTATGAATACGAATTGAACAATTTTGAACACGGATACATCTTAAAATATCCGATCCATAAAAAATGGTTATTGTATCGAGTATATCAAGATATGATTGGTAGCATTATTGTATGCTATGGAAATCAGAGTATTTGGAGAACCTGTTTAAATTAAAGAAAATATATAGAATTATACAAATTTTAAAGTTTATGTTGTAAGTCTTAAGAAATCGGAGTTAAATTTCGGGTTTTAAGAATGTACTGTGTTCAAAATGGCCAAATCCATGCATATAACATTAATTTCGAAATAACAACTCTTTTCAAAAGTTAAAAATTCTATTTCCAATGCATGATTTGGAGGGTTTAATGACCACCAGATCCACAATCCGGGGTCTAAAGTGGAAATAATCGTAGAAATGAGAAAAAACTGTTTTACTAATTAATTCCAAGATTTCGGAACTAAAAGTAGATTTTTTCCAAGTTATTGTGTAAAAAATATTTTATTAAAAAGTAATTATATTAATACAAGTAAAATTTTCATAAATTTTGTTAATATCATTAAACCAAATATATACTGATCTGTATACTTACTTTTGTGGCGTAAATTTTGCACCTTTTTAACTTTAGCTTAAATAAGAACTCAAAGAACCAAAATATGAAGAAAAATAGTATAATAATTATCATAATTGTTTTTAATAAATAAATGTGTTACTTTCTTGTTTTTTGAAAAAAATAATGTTTTTTTAAATAAAACCAATCGTCATTATTTCTGTATACTTGTTTTTGAGAATAACTGTATATACTTTATTCGGTATGTGAACAATATTTCGATGTGTTACACACTTAATGACAAAATCAATATACCCCGATCTTTTTGGGTATGGGAATTATGAGAATAAATTTGTAAAGTATAAAACAATAACAAAGTAAGATGGAAACAGCTGTTTCACTTTTTTGTATGTGTTTACTTTAAAATAAATTCCTGATCTAATGCGACTTGCTTGGTTTTGAATCATTTAAAAAAATGAAGAGAGTCAAATTTTCCATTCGTATTTTCTCTTAATTGGTCATAGTTTCATTTCATATTGTGTTTAGATCATATACCGGCGTATAGAGAGGCAGATGAAAAAATCACCACTACACACACACTATTGTTTTTTTTTTCAATGAAATTGCACTGAAAAAATATTTGGCTATTTTTAATTTTTAAAGATTAAATTGCATTACTATAAATTGGGAATATATATCAACAAAATTAATCAATGGACATAAGAATGATAATTTTTTTACATAGAAAGAACATTTCAAATTAAAATGTACAAAAAAGTATAAAATAAGATGATCTTATTTAATTTCATTGTTAAGCATTCTAGAAAATTATTTAAATAAAATATCTGTATTTTTGACGCTCTTCTTGAGAAGTTCGTTTGCGATCGTGCTGTATACACACTGAAAATAATCCATGCCTAATATACAAGAAAAATGTTGTACATTGTACGAAATGCTTCGTGGTTTCGCACCACGAAATTCTTTCGTAATATATACGAAATTGTACAAAATATTTTAGTAAAATGCAAAATAATTTTACATAATTTTAGAAAAAAATTTGTTCATTTTACGATTTTTTTTAAAGGCAAATATTTTAGTTCTTTTAAAATAATTATTGTAAATTTAGAAAAAGATTGCGAATTAAAAAAAAAAAACATAAAAAAAATTGTTTTATACACGAAATTTTCGAATATATTACGAAAAAAGTAGTTACGATTTTTTTGTAAAGTTAAGCATGGATTATTTTCAGTGCATGTAAACTGCCGAAATCCTATCCGTATTATTCTACACACAATTTTGATAGATCATATTACTTGTGTGCTCGTGTGAAGCCGGCTTTAACAATACTTAAATCTGTTTCTAAAATATTTAACGGTATTTGTAATTGATTTCAGGAACCTTTATTATAAATAATTTATTTTTATAATGTTTAAGATATTTGTCTAAAGCACTGGGAACACAATCGACTTGTTGGATTGTGAATGGTCAGGCTCAAAACATGTCTGAATAATTTTAACATGTAAATGGTCTTACAAAAATTTTTAAATTGCAGTACATTTTCAGTAGTTGAATGTTCTATTATTAAAGTATTTTGTATATACAACTACTACTTATTTCATCCCAAACGCAACCTTTATTTTTTGGTTATAATGTAATGACGATGCAAAACCTTTAGGAAGTTGAAAGATGAGTCTGGTTTAATTTTTCAAATCCCTTGTTTTGTTTTAAAGTTGTTTAAAAAACATAATTGTTTCATTAAATATTCAAAGCTATTTTTCTTAAGCTAAGTTCAGACCAGTAAAATATTTGGTCCAAATATTTGTTATAAAATATTTATAAAGTTGCGTCAAACAAATGCAATATTCATTTCATGTTCAGATTTGAATAAATATTTGATGGTTTTGTTTTATCAAACAGTGCAAAAATAATTTGGTTCAAACACACACATGTTTTGCAGCCACAGTATATCGTATATTTTCATGCAAGAAAAAAACAATTTGGCAATTTGTTTTAATTTTAACTAATTTTATTAGGTTTAAAATTAAATTTTTATAATAAAAGTGTATAATATTAATATATAACACGATTGAAAAAACTTTGTTTGTCGAATCTGAACATAAAATATTTTTTGTTAACAAACTACAATGCGGATGATTTTCATAAAACAAATTGATTTGCTGGCAAATAAATATTTTCTCATTGTTTCATCAATGTGAACACCAAAAGTCAAATAATTAACGTCATTTTGGTAAAATAATTATTTGATCTTGCAAACCAAATGTAAGATCAAACAGCGTCAATGACAGCTGTTCTTTGTTTATTTTCTGAAAAAGAGTGTTATCACCTCATACAAAAATGTAAATAGCTGCTTATATGACTGGTTTTCTTTTATTTTTTATAAAATATAAATCTGAGACAAAGTTGTGACATTTAATTGAAATTCAAGCAATTGCGTAAATTAATGATAATTATTATTTTTTTGTTTGTTTTGTTATGTATTGGTTGGTAACAACATACTACATATAGTTATACTACATAATATATGCATCTATAGTCTAGTTTGCAGTCTAGTCCAATGGTTCCCAAATTACAATTAAATAAGAGATACTGTTATCTCGGAGTATGAAGCTAGGCCACATTTCATAATTCAAGGACAAGCTAATCGCAGATTTAAGTTTGTCAAATTGTAAACAAAAGTGTTCTTGTTTGGAAGGACTAAAATAATATATTTCCGAAACAGAGGTGACTCTTTATTCGTCTTCAATACGATAATCCAGGTAATTTTAAATATAAATATTCCATTCCGACGTGATACACAGATTTTAACTTGATTTTGTCGACCAATATTATTAAATTAACATCAGAAAATCCATAAATAGTCAAAACCATGCAGTAAAATTCACAGTACTTTCGCAAAGAGTTCAAGTCATATATTATGCGGATAAACGCATTCCGCAACAATATCGAAGAAGTTCAACTTTCTTATATTATTTTCCCGAAAAATTAGCTAACATACTCAGATTACCCGTCTGCAATCGCAAAAAAAATTGCAACGCGATTCTTTAATCACATGTCGACGATATTTAATGAAGAAACCTTTTCGTTACCTTAAAGAAAAGTGAACGTGAAAGATCATAAAATTAAACATCATGTTAACAATGAAGTCATTCTATCTTCAAAAACAGGCAATTGAAACTTCTCTGAAATATTAATTATTCTCCATGTACGGGAATATTTTATAGAAATGATATATCTACATCTGTTTGACCTTGGGATTTATGGACTATGACAATTTTCGGATGAACAATTACATATTTAGAACGATAAGATATCAAAATATGTATGGTGGTCCGCGAATTTAAATAAATTCCTCAAGGGGTCCGCGAAGTAAAAACCGGGGGAACCGCTGGTCTAGTCTATAGTCAAGCTATAGTTTAGTCTATAGTCTTGTCTATACTCTAGTTTATAGTATTGTTTATAGTCTAGTCTATAGGTTATAATCTAGACTATAGTTTAGTAATTAATTGAGAAATTATTTAATTAATTTATTACTCAATTTATTTAAACAATTATTTATTATATTAATGGATATAAAAATATATTAATAATAAACAATTCTCTATAATTTTCAATTTATAGATATGTAATTTAATGAAAATTATTTATGATTTGGTTATTTCCGGGCTTATAACGATTTTTTTGAAATTGCTATAAACCGTTCCAAACAACCAAGGTTTTTCGCTAGATTGACTATACTAAATAGCAACAACATGACAGTAAAGATCCACCATCTATCTCTTTTCCACTTGCACAAGGTATTGAAATGTAATTTCAATACATTGTGCAAGTCTATCTATCTCTTTTCCACTTGCACAAGGTATTGAAATGTAATTTCCATACATTGTGCAAGTCTATCTATCTCTTTTCCACTTGCACAAGGTATTGAAATGTAATTTCAATACCTTAAGCAAGTCTATCTATCTCTTTTCCACTTGTACAAGGTATTGAAATGTAATTTCAATATCTTATACAAGTCTATCTATCTCTTTTCCACTTGCACAATGTATTGAAATGTAATTTGTATTTTTTTGTGATAAAATTTTGATGAAAAACAATATTAAATGAAATTTTAGAATATATAGAATTTATTATTTAATGATATATCTTTTTAGTAAATATAAACACATATATTTTTTGCTTTTGGTTTGGTTGCGCATTAGCTGTTCTTGTTGTTATGTTCCTCCTTGCCTGCAAACAAAATCTTGTTTTTTTACTGTTTTATCCGTCAATTGCTTTACGAAATTATTTGTTGTAATGTGAACACCGGTCAAACAAACTTTTACTATTTGTATTGAATTGTGTTTGGCTTTGTTTCTTTAAATAAAACGTCAAAATAGAAATACTCATTTTAAGCACATTATGAAATAAAAATGTATTTAATTTTTTGTTTTTAGGCAGAAATTTCTATGAAATCGTAAAAAATATTATTATAAAGTTTCTTTGACGTTTAACAAAAATGTTTCATGTTTAGTGTTCACATTTTGTTCACACTAAGAAAATATTTGTAGGTTGAAAAATAAAAATGTTTCACGAAAAACAGCTGATATTTTGCATGCTCTTCAAAAATATTTTGTGTTCACATTACAGCAAACAAATATTTGACAAAAAACGTCAAATATTTGATAGGTGTGAACGTACCTTTAGGTTTTGTAGTAAATGAGCGATATGTATTTATTTAGCCTTAGTTGTAAGATACAACGATGCTCTATACAAAAAAGAAGAACACCAAAAGAGTATTAAGAAGTCTAAGCGACTATTTATGAGGTGATAACACACTATTTCAGAAAATAAAAAAAGAACATCTTTTATTTGTCGCTGCTTGATCTTACATTTGGTTTGCAAGATAAAATAGTTGTTTTGTCAAAATGATGTAAATTATTTGACTTTTGGTATTCACATTGAAAACAATGACAAAATAATTATTTGCCAGCAAATCAATTTGTTTTATGAAAATCATCCGTGTTGCTGTTTGTTAACATATAAATTTTTATGTTTAGATTCGACAAACTAAGTTTTTTCTATCGTGTTATATATTAATATTACACACTTTTATTATATAAATTTAATTTTAAACCCAATTAAAAATAGTAAAAATTAAATCAAATTGGTAAATTGTTTTCTTACGTATTCTAAGTATTTTATTATCTTCATTATCAAACCAATTTTCAAAACCATTTGACTCACAACCAACCCTAGAAAAACTTACATTGAAAAGTAATGAGTTAAAAAACTAAAAAAGCCGCTCATTGGCCCCTGTTCTATATTTCAATTCGAATCGAAATGTTCTCCGTTTGACAACGGTATTCAGCATTTAGATCTGACTCTCCGCCACATAAACAACAACATACAACATCGTAACGCAGAATACACACATTCGTAAAGCACTGAAACGAAATTCTAGTGGACCGCACAACACATTACAGGGAAAACTCATCCTTCAGCCGCACTGTTCGTATCTGAAATAAACTTAATGCAGAGGTATTTCTTGACACTTTCGATATAAGAAGATTTAAATCAAATTTCCACAAACACTACTCCCTCTATCCTACTTCCCATAACCTATTTTCCTAGTTGTACGAACTTTCATCAGGATTCATTTTTATTATACATAATTATGACCTCGAAAGCCCTTTTCGAGGGGTTCAGTTTTATGGGAGCTAGGTGAAATAATGGACCGATTTTAACAATTTTCAATAGGCTTTATCCTTGGGAAAAAAGTGTATACCAAATTTCATAAAATTAACTTCAAAATTGCGACCTGTACTTTGATAACAACGGACGGTCGGACGGTCAGAAAGTGAACTGAGTCGATCGGTATACTTTAACGTGGGTATAGTACTAATATTTTAATGCGTTACAAACACAGTACAAACGCATAATACCATTCCCTCTAAAGTGGTGTAGGGTATAAAAATACAGAAACACAATAAAATTTAAATTGAAAATTAATTTTTTTCTTGATATTTTATATTGAAGTTTCATTAAATGAAATACATATATGAAATATATAAATAAATGTTTTGATTTTAAATGGAATAGTGTGCTACTAATTTTGGTTTTCAGAAAGTATGATACGATTTAACAATATTACATGCTACACGTTCTATACATATCACAATACAGCAAATATCACAATAAATATTGAACGTGTGACACTGTCCTTAAAATTAAAGGTTCCTTCATAAAACTTATAATATATGTAAGAATATTATAAACATATATTTTTAATTTTTTGTTAGTAAGCTTGAAAAATTGTTATTAAATTTTTGATAAATTTAATGACAAGAGTACTCCAGATTTTACACCAGATTTTTACTTTAATTCTTCTATAAAACTTCTATAAAAGTAAGATTTGCCGATTGGTACATTAATTATATATTCATAAAAGTTATAATTATTATTCATAAAATTACCATAAACAACTAAGCTTTTATTTAGACCAAAACAGTCGAATTCCAGAAAAGAAAACAATGATAAACAGATAAATATTTATAATAATTAATATGTCGTACATAGAAATTAAAATAAACTAAAATTAATTTTTTATTTCTAACAAAAAATAAATAGTAATTGAGTTAATTTGTCATCTATCATATGGAGAAAATTATCATCAACGGCAATACGAAAGGATACTGTTGCTAAACTGTCGTCAATGATAAGGTTGAAAAATGACGGTTACATATTTGTCAATGACAAATTGTACCAAATTGTTACTTGTCACTCACATTGTCAGACACAACAAAATGACCTTTGTTTTGCTCCCGGCTTTCGCCAAATAATCAATTATCATTTATAAATGTCCTGTACGTATCATCGATGATGTCTTGAAGACTTGGCCAACAAGGAAGTAATTAAACTTTTCGTGTAAGCTTTGTATAATTTAAACCCCAACTACGGATCGTGTTAAACATTTCAAGTGCAAATTACCTTCTTCAATTTGATTTACATACTTAACGAATTACGATCGAATTTGTGTCATCTAAATAATAAATTAATAATTTATTATAAAATCCCTAATGATATTTTATGTATATCTACTAAATACATATATTTATATACATATGATATATTCTTTTATTAATTTTCTTTTTTTGAGAACAGAAATCCAGCGAAATCGAGAATTTTATAAAAATGCAGATGTTCGGCCACCGTTCACATACGCCTCATTAATTAGACAAGTAAGTATATCTCCCATAAAAAATTAAAAAAAGCAGAGAATGCACAATAAACATTAATTTATAAATACTTAATATTTTCATCAAAATCAATTTCCTTAACTATTTTTAAGTCGATTATTGAGTCACCCGACAAGCAGTTGACGTTAAATGAAATTTATAATTGGTTTCAAAATACATTTTGTTATTTTCGGCGAAATGCTGCTACTTGGAAGGTATGATATACTAAAAAAATAATTTTCATATTACATATTTATTATGTATATATATGATTAAGTTTTATATTAAATAATGTATAAGAAAATAATATCACTTATATACTACTTGCATACCGATTTTTTAGTTATATCATATTAAATATCGACATTTGCATCTTGTTAAAACTTTTAATCATAAAAAATTTTTATGCTAACAAAAAATATGAACTCAAAGGCGTGACAATACAAAATTACTTAACATGTGACTAAGTGTTGTTTGTAGATGTACATAGTTGAGTGGACTACCCTATTATACATATTTAGAATTTTTAATACAACTCGAAAACAATCGATTTATAAATGTCGAACTTAAATATTTTTATCTAATTTTTCTTTAATTTGATCTAATATCTTGAAATGGCAATGGAATAAAAAAAACTCTTCTTCTACATAAAACCGCTATCTGCAGACATATACTGTATATTTTGCACTAAATGTTAGAGCAAAAAAAAAAAACAAGTAAGAGTGCTATATTCGGCTGTGCCGAATCTTAAATACCCTTCACCATAGTGTATTTTAAACATCTTTTATAAATTTAAAATTTTTCCCGACTACTTTATTATTACATCAAAAGCTAAACAAAAACAACAACGCTAAACGAAATAAAACACAAAATACACAAGGCATCTAAACCAACAGACATCTAAACATACATAACGAAAAACACAGAAAAACAAAAACAAATATGAATGTATAGTCGGGCGTAGCCGACCATATGATACCCTATACCAGTCAGTATGTATGTTAAAAATGGGGATTATTTAAAAAAATAGAGCATTTGGTTTGTTTTTTTTTAACATTATTTCGGAATATTTTTACTTTTTTTTGACAAAAAAAAGAGATTTTTTAAGAG
>NC_060949.1:14919023-14942985 GCF_022045245.1 Lucilia cuprina | reverse complement strand
ACGCCAACTGCATCCAAACCAAGGGTGCCCAAGCCCTATGCGCTTGGTACTCTTTTGTTTTTGTAAATGCGCTTAGCTATAGACAGTGTGTTTTCTATACACTTATATACGTTTAAAGGCTCAGTTAGTTTTAAAGTTCCGTAACGTTTCCGTTCTGTGACGTTCCGTTGACTGTTAATGTGTAGTTAGTTTATACGTAAGAACGTAGCAGCTGTTTTTAAGAATAAGCAAAAAAAGCAACTCTGATTTGTTGTGTCAAAAACCAGAGTTCATTTTCTTTCTTTGTGTCTAAAACTAGAATTGTTTTTTTCTTGGCCAATGATTATCAGTGGACACATTTATAACGAATTTTAATAATTAAATTAATATAATTATAAAAAGTAAAAACACGAAACACGATTTTTTTAATTTCTTTCTTTGTCTTTTCTTTTTATACCCACCATCAAAAAAGATGGGGGTATATTGATTTTGTCATTCCGTGTGTAACACATCGAAATATTGCTCTAAGACCCCATAAAGTATATATATTCTGGGACCTCGTAAGATTCTAAGACGATCTAGCCATGTCCGTCCGTCTGTCTGTTGTTGGCACGATAGCGTCCACAAAATAAGAGGTATTGAGATGAAATTTTCCCAAAATATATTTTATTGATCAGAAATGTTTGGTATTGAAAATGGGCAAAATCGGTCAACGATTTCACATAGCCCCCATACAAATGTATCCCCCGGAATATTGTATAAATAGTTTCAAATATTCTCAAATTCGTTGTTTATGAAGCAAATACCACAAAATTTCACATAGGTCAGTTTTTTGATGTCCGCAAAGTAATTCTACATTATGGCGGACATAGGACCATAATTGCCCCTACCCCCCATATAAGGTCCCCTTTAGAAAATGACTTTAACGCTCATTACTCTCTTAAAAATAAAAGTATAGAGATGAAATTTGACATTAGTAAGTTTCTTACTAGCCAAAACCTCTCTATGAAATTTTATGTGGATCGATCCATAATTGACCCTACCCTCCATATAAGGTCCCCTTCAGAAAATGACTTTAACGCTCATTACTGGCTTAAAAATGGGAATATAGCGATGAAATTCGACACACATAAGTTCCATGCTATTGATGCTTCTCTTAGCCAGTTATGAGCGACAAAGTCATTTTCTGAAAGGGACTTTATATGGGGGGTAGGTCAATTATGAACCGATCCTTATAAAATTCTACGAAAAGATTTATGTCCCCATAAAACATGTTTGTGCCGAATTTCACTGCTATTGATGCTTCTCTTAGCCAGTTATGGGCGATAAAAATATTTTCTGAAGGGGACTTTATATGGGGGGTAGGGTCAATTATGAACCGATCCTTATAAAATTCTACCAAGAGATTTATGTCACCATAAAACATGTTTGTGCCGAATTACACCGCTATTGATGCTGCTGTTAGTCAGTTGTGAGCGATAAAGTCATTTTATGAAGGGTACTTTGTATGGGGGGTAGGGTCAATTATGGACCGATCCTTATGAAATTCTACGAGAAGATTTATGTTCCTATAAAACATGTTTGTGCCGAATTTCACTGCTATTGATGCTTCTCTTAGCCAGTTATGGGCGATAAAGTCATTTTCTGAAAGGGACTTTATATGGGGGGTAGGGTCAATTATCGACCGATCCTTATAAAATTCTACGAAGAGATTTATATCACCATAAAACATATTTGTGCCGAATTACACCGCTATTGATGCTTCTGTTAGTCAGTTGTGAGCGATAAAGTCATTTTCTGAAGGGTACGTTGTATGGGGGGTAGGTTCAATTATGGACCGATCCTTATGAAATTCTATGAAAAGATTTATGTCCCCATAAAACATGTTTTTGCCGAATTACAGCGCTATTGATGCTTTTGTTAGTCAGTTATTGGCGATAATGTCATTTTCTAAAGGGGGGCTTATATGAGGGCTAGGCGAAATCGTGAACCGATATTTCCCATTTTCAATACCCCCCATCTTTTTTAAAAAAGTAAAAACACGTAACACGATTTTTTTTAATTTCTTTCTTGGTCTTTTCTTTTTTTCTATTTTCTTTGACATATTTCAGAGTTTTATCTCTCTTACTTTATAGTTTTCGCGTTTTTTTTTTTAAATTTTAAACTTCATAGCATTTAGTATAATTTTGTAATAAATATTAACTAATATAAGAAGTACATTAATTTTAATGTTTAATTTTAAATTATTTCAATTAATCGTAATAATTAAAATTTTTTGGATGTACATTATTTTTAAAACATTAACATCACTGTTTTTTTCTTGTTTACATCTTTTTTGTATTTTATGTCAGCTGTTTATAGCTGTCACTTAACGTTGCGGATTGAATTCTATTTTCTACATCCGCAACGCAACTTCAACGTTACGGCCAAACTAACGACTCACACAGGTTTTCGTAAGCCAAATACGAATCAGCTGATTCATCACGGAACGGAACATAGAGACTAACTGAGCCTTTACATGAATACAGACGGCATACTTTTTGGATGCTACAAACATCAACACAACCGTATAATACCCTCCCTACTATAGTGGTGTAGGGTATAAAAATTAATATGTAAAGTAAAAATTAGTTAAAATAATAGATATTCATCAAACATAATGGTGAACAGTGTTGCAAATTTAGCACTTTTTAAACTCATTTAGCACACAAAAATGTAATCTAGCACCTAGCATCTTTTGTAGCATTTTTTATATAGTCTTGAAAAATTATTGGACTTTTTCAAAACTATAGTGTAATCCAGTCTATAGTCAAGACATCAGACATATATAGTAAAGACAGTCTAAAGTTAAGACTATAGTCTAGCATATAGTCAAAAATATGGTCCAGTTTATAGTCACCGCTATAGTCGGGCCAATAGTCATGACTATACTCCAGTCTATAGTCAGGAATATAGACCAACCTCGATTCCAGTCAATAGTAGAAGCTATAGTCCAATATATATGTAATATGGTCTACAGTCAAATAAATAGTAGATACTATAATCAGGTATATAGTATAGACTATAGTCCAGAATATAAATGAAACTATAGTTCAGGCTATCATATTGTCTAGACTATAGTTGAGATTCCTTTCCAGACGTTAGCTGTAAAATCGGAACAGAAGACCAAAAATTTATGTATGTTCTATGTATTCAACATCATGCACTTCAAACTTCGCCCATGAGTTTAGATTGAAGAGTTGATCTCAACTCTGAATCTGTCTTAAGCATTTTATAGTTTTATAATAATCTTCCATTTTGAGATGCTAAAAACCCGCTTTAATGACAAACGTGTTTTCAATAAATCTGCTGCAAGGAATACCTGTTCGTTTTTTTCCACTTAAGTCCGAAAAAAACTCTAAAAAATATACCTAATGTTTAAAAATATATTTAGATATTATGGAAGTTTCGTTTCTAAGGATACTTTTCCAATAAAAAAGTTTTATTTGCCTTAAAGAAGAACTTTCTCACAAATTTCATATCAAACATCACGTTATAGCAACCTAAAGGAATGCATTTTGAAATGTTATATTTAACCCTAATATATACACTTGAAATAAACTATGAATATAAATATTGCAAATAGTTATACATAAGTGCTTTTGTGCATACATATTACAAATATTACTTTATAAATATTTTTATTTTTGTTTTAACTTTCAATTGTAAAAGAGTTTTCAAATTGTTACCGGCTTATATTAATATCCTTTTTCAATTTTACTAATAATTTCAGGCATTACAGTTATGTTACCACATGTAGACATTACAATCTATATGCATGTATTTGGAACACTAATAAAATTCATGAATAAACTCAAAACTGTAACAAGTGCAGATTAAAACAAGTAAGAGTGCTATATTCGGCTGTGCCGAATCTTATATACCCTTCACCATAGTGTATTTTAAACATAATTGATCTTACAGTCTAGTTAATAAAAACATTAAAAAAATTTGAGTCGATTTAAGCCGAATGTTTCGACGGCGGCTCAAGCAACTAAATACCTTGTTGTTGTTCTTAACAGTATACAAGCAAGAGTAAAACAACAACACTTTCGTATTCATTGCTGGTAAACATTGACGAGACGTAGATTTTGTTTTTGTTTATCGTAAGAAAATGGTTTTAAAAAGCACTTGAAAAAAAATTTGTGTTAGTTTTAAATTTCAAACTTACATTATTCGCATAAAAATTATTGTACAATAACTCACAAACTACTCTCATATAATTGAAAACGTTTTAAATACTTTTTTCTATTCATTAAAAAATATATTTGCAAAACAAAAGGGAAAATTATTTTATTTTAACCAAAAATGCAAATCATATTTTTTCCTGTGTATATTTTTGTATGTTTGGATTCCAAACATACAAAAAAATACACAGCTGAATAAAACCAAATACATCTACACACACACACGTGTACATCTTTTTCTATATACAGTGTTGTTGTTGCTTTTTTAAAAATTTTTTGATGAAATTTTCTGAGGTTGTCTCGGATTTTTGCCCATATCTCCGTTATTTACCGACCGATTTTGCTGATTTTAAATAGCGATCTTCTCGAAAGCATGTCTAATAGAATTATTGAAGATTCGGATCTCGCCGATAACTGGGGTCCTCTAAAAACTGATTTCAACAGACAGACAGACGGACATGGCTTAATCGACTCCGCTATCTATAAGGATCCAGAATATATATACTTTATAGGTTCGGAAACATAATATTATAGAATTTACAAACGGAATGACATACTTATATATACCCTTCTCACGAAGGTAAAGGGTATAACAAGATATGAGATATGGGGGTAATAGTGGTAAAAATACCAAAAAAAAGTACGCGAACGCCAATTTGAAAACATTATCTAGCAATGATATTTTTTTAAAAAGTCTAAATTAAAAAAAAAATTACTTTAACTATATAAAATACTAAACCCAGATTTCTAATATTAATTAATGTTTTATATATATTTTAAAATTTAAAACGCTACAGCGTCAATGAAAATCGCTAGTTGTATATTATTAATGAAATTTTCAATTATGCATTAGCAACAAATGAAATAAAATTAAATTTTCATCCATTAAAATAAACATGAGCAAAGGAAAACTGGATGTTTTTCAATAATTAATTGATATTTATAACAATTTGCTACATTAGTGTTATTTTCCTACTTTTTTGTTTATATTTCAATCATATGTTAAAAAATTTTTTTTTTCAAAATTGTTTATTGTTCTGTGATTGAATACAGTTGAAATATTTCATATTTATTATGCATGACTATCAGGTCTGTCACAGAATTTCATTCCCATCGAAAATAAAAATTATCTTCTATAATTTTCGTCTTCAAAACAGGAAAATGTCAACTTTTCTCAGAATAAACCCGCTTTACATTTTCAATGTTAAATTGATAATAGTTTAAAGTTATTTTTTAAGTTTTTATCGATTTATTTATACTTTCGACCGGAATGGAATTCTGTGGCAGGTGTATATTATGATCCAATTTGAATAAAATTTCGTTAAAAAATATATATTGAAATCAAATTCTTAAATCATTATTGATATATTTTAATAACGATTATTATTAATTTTTATTAATATTCATTATATTCAAACCAAATAATTATTATTTATTATTATGGTACCAACAAAACATTGGAAACTTTTACAGAAGCCTCTAACTAAAGAATAAGCAAAATAACTGTGTGAAAAGCATCGTGGTTTACTGTTATTTCCAGGTATTCTTCATTTTTAAAGTTATTTTTTAAATGACAAAATCAATCAAATCAATGGTGGGTATATTGATTTTGTCATTCCGTGTGTAACACATCGAAATATTGTTCACAGACCCCATAAAGTATATATATTCTAGGACCTGGTAAGATACTAAGATCTAGCTATGTCCGTCCGTCTGTCTGTTGTTCACAAAAAACGAGATATTGAGATGAAATTTTTCCAAAATATATTTTATTGATCAGAAATGTTTGGTATTGGAAATGGGCAAAATCGGTCAATTATTTAACATAGCCCCCATACAAATGTACCCGCCGGAATATTGAATAAAGAGCTTCAAACATTCACATATTCGTTGTTTATGAAGCAAATACCACAATATAAGATTCCCTTTAGAAAATGACTAAAAAGCTGATTACTGGCTTAAAAATGCCAATATAGCTATTAAATTCAACACACATAAGATTTATGCGAGCCAATATCTCTCCACCAAATTTTATGGGGATCGGTTCATAATTGATTCTACCCCCCATATAAGGTCCCCTCCATAACTTTAACGCTCATTATTGGCTTTAAAATACGAGTATAGCGATAAAATTTTACAGATGTAAATTTTATACGAGCCAAATACCTATACCAAATTTTATGTGGATCGGTCTCTAATTGATCCTACCCTCCAAATAAGGTCCTCTTCAGAAAATGACTTTAAGGTCCATTACTGACTTAAAAATAGGAGTATAACAATGAAATTCGACTCAAGTGAGTTCATTGCGAGCCAAAATCTCTTAACCAAAATTATTGTCGATTGACCCCCACATATAAGGTCACCATCAGAAAAATAATGTAACGCTCATTACTGGCCTAAAAAAAGTAAAGCCATGAAAAGATCTTTCTTTAAGGACCTTCAGAAAATAACTTTAAAACTAATTACTGGCTTAAAAATACTAGTAGATCAATTTGACATAAACTAGATTTGTATGAGAGAACATCTCTTTACAAAATGTTGTGGGGGTGAGCCCATAATTGACCCTATCCTCCATTTAAGGTCCCCATCACAAAAATACTTTAACACTCATTACTGGCTTAAAAATTCGAGTACAGTAATGAAATTCGACACTGAAAAGTTCTATAAGAACCAATAATTACCCCACCGAAAATTACTATAACGCTCATTACTGGTTTGAAATTATACATAAATATGATTTGTATAAATAAAATTCGTTCTACGAGATTCAAGGATGATTGGTTCATAAGTAGTCTTACTCCCATATAAGGTAACCTTAAAACAAGTGCTATATAAGGCTGTGTCGAATCTTATTCACCATAATGTATTTTAAACATAGTGTATTTTAAACATATTAGTTTTATAAATTTTAATTTTTTTCCCGACTACATTATTATTACACCAAAAGCAAAACAAAACAAGTAAGAAGGCTGTGCCGAATCCTATATACCCTTCACCATAGTGTATTTTAAGCATATTAGTATAATACATTTTTTCCCGACTACATTATTATTACACCAAAAGCAAACAAAACAAGTAGGAAAGTATAGTCGGGCATGGCCGACCATATGATACCCTACACCATGAGTATATTTTTACAATTTTTACTTTTATAAAATTTTTATTTTTTCTAAAGAAACTTTTATGTTGAATATTACCATAATTCCAAAATATTTAAGCCATTTATTGATAAAAAAAAAACTAAGATTTCTAAATGAGGCTTTATATAGGTCAAATATGGGCCGATCCTCGGTAAATTTGGGAAAAGGATATATTTCTAAATAACAGTTAGTTTTGTTGAGTTTTGTATGTTACAAACATCAGCACAAACGTATAATACCCTCCCCACTATAGTGGTGTAGGGTATAATAAACAACAACGCATCTAAAACAACAGACATTTAAACATACATAACAAAAAACACAGGAAAACAAAATTCACAAAAACAAAACAAAATACACGAACTTTCAATTTTTTATGAAAATAATTCGTGAATAAGATAATCCTTTTTCTTAAATTTTATAAAAATGCTATAGTTTTATTTAATCATAATATAATTAATATCATTATGTTTAATTTCGCTAAAATTTAAGAAAAAAATATTACGAAAGGTTTTCGTACTTTCGTAAAAATAGAAAAGGGTTTTATTAAATGTTATTTCGTATTATAAACGAAATTTTTTTAAATATTACGAAAATGGAAGTTACGAAATTTTATTCGTAAAGTTGAGCATGAATTATTTTCAGTGTAGGGTGTAGAGTGGCTATTGGCTTCCTCGTAGGACAAGCCCATGTTAAAATGTTTTGTCACCTGGGTGGTCAGGTGGCTAGGGGCCACTACAAGTGGAAGGTTAAGTGGTCAGTTCGGGAGTGTCCCGTCGAACTGCTGGGATGAAAAAATCACCACTACATGTAAACTGCCGAAAATCTTTGTATACAGAACAATACTAGCTCCGACGTCTGATCTACACACACGTGTACATCTTTTTGTAATATAAAGTGTTGTTGTTGTCGAAAAATTTTGATATTTTTAACGGTCGTTTCAAAATTCAAATTTAAGTTTTTTTGATACTTTGTTAAACAAATTTCAATACTTTTGGGAGAACTCATAGGGATTTATGGACAACAGATAAGGGAATAAAACAGTAAAAGAATTAGTCAATACCTCTTATAGTTTGCCTGTAGCTGCAATTTTAATTCAGCAGATTTCGAGAAAAACCCATTTTTATGTAATATTTTGCAAAATTAGCCTTTTTATTATATTGTTGTGTATTTTAAATGGAACCTTTTGTAAATTTATTAGTCCTCATATTTCTAAATAAAAATCAAGAGTTTCATGCAATTTGGACGCCATTAACCCATAAACTTTAAAGGTCAAAAGTCAAATTTTGTACCGTTAAAAATATCAAAATTTTTCGACCATAGCTGAGAACAGGTTTACGTTATACTATAAGGACAAAAACTCATATTCAAGTTACTACAGATGTATTTTAAGTAATACAATTGTTTTATTAGAATATTTTTTTAAAAATATGTTTATTTTTTTATAACATTTCGAATTCAAGTGCTCTGAGACACGATAATGGCCGGGGGAATTTTTAATAACTTTTACATTTTTCAACCACTTTTAGTGTTTTTTATCTTTTTGTAACGCTAATTCTGTGTACATTACGATTCTTTGACAATAAAATACAAAACAAATTATTTAATGACAAAACTTTTGTGAAAACTGAAAAAAACGGCACCAGTATTACGTCCTATTGGCCTAATTTTTTGCACGACTTATTTTTATAACCCGTAGAACAATTCTAGATGGGGGGGGGCGTACTGTAGGATAAATTTTTTTCCTTCGTACAAGCTTGGAGCACTCTAATGTTCATATTATGATCCAAGGTGATCAAAATTTCGTTTTAAATATGTATCGAAATCAAAATATGTTTTATCGAATCAGTAAAATTACAGTTTCTAAAAATACTTAAATACTTAACACAATTTGCAAATTTCAATTTGCCGATTTATATAAAATTTTGGTTCATAAAAAATGTAAGTATAATTTCATAAAACTTTTAAACCTGTTATGAACGTTAGTCATTTTCTAAAGCGAACCTTATATGGAGGCCCTGTCAAAATGTAAACCGATTTTGTTAATTTTGAATACTAATCAATCAGCAACAATAATTTAGGTCCTATCGTTCTTTTAAGATACTGACTGACTGACAGACATGTCTAGATCGTTTGAGAATAAGGACATAGATTTCAATGTTACAAAAGAGATCAAAGATATGTAGTCGAAACTAGATAATTCAAATTAAATGTTTCACTTTTCTTAGCTTTTTAATCACTTTCTGATGAACTGTTTTTCAAATAAGCCGAAAAAACGAACAGTTAAAAAGGTGTTTATACCTATGTATATCGGAAATTTATTGTGCAGCCAGAATGTATTAAGTCTGTAAACAAATTTTCAGCATTTTTAAAACTTTTTGATGACATAAAAATATGATAAATAAACATTTTATAAAAAGTTTGGCGTTCGGTCAAAATTTTGCCGAACACTGAACATTGGCCGAATCTCACTTTTTACCGAACTCCGAACGCGTACCCGAACGTTCGGTCGAACACTACTAATTTATGAGCTCTTTTAGGGATCATAAGAAATAGCAATATAACACTAAAGGCGTGTATTTAAAAAACCTATATTTTTATATCCGGTTCGGTCCTTTTAAATAAATAATAATTTGCTAACGAAAATATAGTTAATTTTAATTTAAGTTTAAAATTGATATAAAAAGAAACAAAAACATAATAGAGAACAGGAAAACACAAGTTAATGTATATAAAATCAGCCACTTTATATGTTATTATGTAGTTTTGTTTATTGTCAAATTAAAATATGATTTGGTAAATTTATGGATTTTAGTCTTCTCCTTCGATGTGTGCAGAAATATGAAAAGGTAAGCTGTTGATAATATAAATACAGATAAGGGATTATTCGAAAAGTTAATAAGATGATATAGGGTTTGCTAGGGCATAGACGATAATGGATATGACATCTGTTCCAGTTGTATTGTTGTTTTCTGTTGATGTACTGTATGTAGGGTGTTTTGGTGTCAGTGGAATTTTATTTGTGTTATAGTTAATTTAATATTTTTTTAGATTTTTTTATTGTGCGAAATGAAGATGTGGTGGGGGTTTTGTGAATCACGCAAGAATTAGAGACTGAGCAAGTCCGCAACACCACATACATGCCCATGAGGAAGTCTCGTAACAGTAATTGGCGCCTAAGATTTTTTTAAATCAAAAGAACCAAAACCATTTCACAAATTACAAGATGGTATTTACATGTTAAAAGGGAAATCATTAAGGTAATTAATTAATCAGAATTATTGAAATCAAATATGTTATTAGTGACCAAACACATTTTTTAATTGATTGCATTAATAAAAAAGTTAATAGAAATTCTAAAGATTATGTCCTGATTCAAACAAATCAGTTTGCATAATCATGAACAATATTACACAATAATTTGAATCCTATTAGAGGAACGTAATAGAGGTTTCAAAATAATATTACTAGAATAGTATACCAAGTTAGGAGACATAAAAAGGAATTACGTCTAAAATATTATCAACAACTTATAATGTTGAGCAAAATGAAAATATAATTATTTCTGCAATAATAACAAAAACACCATCGTCTTGTTTGATGGTGGGTATAAAAAGAGTACGACATATAAACGAAAATCCTAATAAGTATTGTATTGAGTGGTTGTGTTTTAAAAAGTATAGTCCAATTGTTTATTTTATATTTTGATTGTTTCTTTTTTATACCCTACACCACTTTAGTGGTGTAGGGTATAAAAAAGCAAAAAAATACCTTAAAGTATACCAATCGGCTTAGAATCATTTTCTGAGTCTGATTTTAGCGATGTCCGTCCGTCCATGTAAACCTTGTAATCAAACAACAGGTCGCAATTTTTAAGATAATTCAATGAAATTTGGTACATAATCTTATATTGTCCCAGGGACGAAGCCTATTGAAAATAGTTAAGATCGGTCTATTATTTCACCTAGCCCCCATACAACTGAACCCCTCGAATAGGGCTTTTAAAACTTGTAATCAAACTACAGGTCGCAATTTTGAATATAATTCAATAAAATTTGCCACTCGATCTTCTATTGTACCAGAGACGAAGCCTGTTGAAAATGGTTTACATCGGTCCATTATTTAACCTAGCCCCCATACAACTGAACCCGCCGAATAGGGCTTTTAAGTTCATAATTGTGTTTAATACACTCGTATCTGGACAAAAACCTGCCAAACCAAGTTTTATTTTTAAATAATTTTGAAAGTGTTGATTTATTCATTAAATATTAATCACAGATCAACTAATATTAGCTAAAATATTAAAATAAGTATTCAAATTGCTATTTTTTAAATCTTTTTTATTTTGCTATTTTTTAAATCTGAACTCTAGTCATTTTAATTAATGACAAAAAAAACTAATTTTCCTAAAAAATACAAAAAAAAAATAGAAAATGAAGAATACCTTGAAATAACAGTAAACTACGATGCTTTTTACACAGTTACTTTGCATATTTTTTAGTAAGAGTCTTCATTTCTGCAAAAGTTGAAAAGTTTCCATAATAATTATTTAGTTATTTATTTCACTTATTTTGTAATACAAAGCCTAATAATATAAATAATAATAATAGTTATTTGGTTTCCCTTTTTCTGAATTTAATTAATTAACCAGGAAAAATTTTCATTGAAAAGTAATGAGTTAAAAAGCTAATAAAAACATACGAAACAGGGACTTCGGTATGTTAGTCAAATGTTATACTCACTGTACCACTGCTTAGCTATTTTATTGGCGTCAAATAATGGTTTTCACATACAAAACTAACTTTGTTTTCTTTTTTCGTAAAACACAATTTTTAACACGCAATTAAATAAATTGTGCAAATGATATAACAAAGCCGAAAATAAAGTACTTCTATATCAGATTAAAAGAAAAAATTAACAATAATTATTAATAATATATCAATAATAATTTAAGAATTTCAGCCATTTCTGAAATATTGTGCAAAGAAAGCATGACATTTTTGCTATTTTTAACTAAAAAATATTAGTATTGTTTTACATTAAAATAATTTGTACATTTCGGTTTTCCAAACATGTATTTTTCTGGATATGAGAGTACAATGATTTCTCCTTTCTTTTTTTTTTTGCTCTTACACGTATAGGAGTGCAGTATATACATATGTATGCCTACCGATCGAGGCTACCCAGCGGGAAAAAAATGGTAGGACTTGGGTTTTTAGGCCTTATAAGAGACATATTCACACATTCTAAAATATGCGATACTAATTCCTCATTACTTTCTCGCGGAATATATTCCAACAGCACGTTGCTTCCCCTTCTTGTAGGATTCATCCACATTATAAGATGCATTGCAAAACAATCATTAAATGCGTACATGATTGGGTTTGTTATTATTTTCATATATTGGAACTCCCTATAAAATTTATTTGTTCGCCTTTTTTAACCGCTACTTGAAAACCGAAAAATGTGTTTTTAACAATCCATATAAAATGTTGTCTTTTGCAGAACTCTATATTGTAAAGTACACGTAAATCAGAGTTTTATAATTAAAAATACACAGCAGCGCTGCGCGCTCATATTGTTTTAATTACGAAGATTTTCGGCAATTCACACCTACACAACCGTAAATGAGGTATTAGACGACATGTATTTTACATATGTTTTATCATGTATCGTGAGAATATTTGTCTAATTTAGACATGGGGTAAAATACATGTTGTCTAATAGCACCTTAAAAACACAACCGTAAATAAATCTCATAGCAAGAGCGTAAAAATTACAAAAATTATCATCAGTTGCTTGACAGCATTCAACAAAGTAGCACAAAGTATACAGAGATGTCACTTTTGACATTTGAAAAAGTCTAAAATCAGCTTTTGTTTGATTTTGAAATTGTTTGGTGAGAAGAGGTATATAAAATACAGATAAAAAAATCATTGAATTCGTTTTGGGCGAATTCTCTGTATACCCTGTGAAAGTAGGTTGATGTCCCTAATAACCCATGCTTCCGTAATTTTTGTAGATTGCCTGCGCTTATTAATAACAAGTTATATTTTTTTAATATTATAAAACAAGTTTTATAAAACAACTTCGATAAATTCTTATGAATATATCCCTAAAACTTTTATAATAATTTCCTGTACAGACTTTCTGCAAAGTCTTCGACTGAAGATCTTCTAATATGATATCTTATATATGTACATTACCTTATAGGTCTTTTTATAAGTCTTCATCTAATCTCTGTGAGGTGTGTGGCTTAAGTTGTTTTGTTAATGTAGCAGCTATGATGGAACAATAAGGTGAAGTCAATTCTACAAAAACAGCAAAAGATGTATACTTATGTCAAAAAGTGTATATGCAGTCGTAATTCAGGTCTGAGTTGGGGAACAACTCTCACGTCATCGCGGTTATTTCTTAAACGCGTTCAGGCTTGTGTTTGTTGCCTGGCTTTCGACAGTTTTACGTCTCGCTCGCACTGGTGTAGTGTATTACTTCACATAACTGTTCAAAGTTATGTGTTGTCTACATTAGCCTCGTGCTTTCGTTTTACCTCAAGTGAGGTTATGTTTAATTGGCTTAGACCACAGATTAATAAAATATTTAAAAATTTATATTAAAATTATTGAAATTGTTGATGGCGCTTTATACTTTTGGACCAGCCAAGTAAATCTCCCATCCCTTGAATTTTTTAAGGGTGTATATATTGCCAGAGTGCCCTTTTGAATGTACATATACCATAGATAACGAAAATCTCACATATAAAAGAAATGTATATGTATTACAATGTAAATTTTAACTATATAAACAATTACTCCTTATATTATAAATTTAAATTAATTTAGTATCCTGGAAATAAAAATAATACAAATGTAAATTAATGATTTTTGTGCCTCTGGCAACTTGAAATTGTACAATTTGATAGTTATATACAATTTTCATTAAACAAAATAACGATCAGCTGTTGAATTGACTTCACCTTATAAGTGCACCCTGTGCTAAGCAGCGTTGCCAATTTAGCGTTTTTGGCGCTAGATTTAGCGCCTTTTAATAATCCAAAAGTCGCATTTTTTCCTCTTAGGCACTAAATAAGCGCTTTTTTTCAAGAAATGAAAAATCTTTTTAATAACATAAAATTGTTCTAGTTTAACAATTAAGATAAAACAGAACAATTTTAGATAGTACTCTGCTGTACAAATTTATTAAAGTTGCTTTTTCTAAACTTTCCAAATTATGAGTAATTCAAAGATCTTTTAGTGTGATGAGTTATTTTAAAACTTAAAAACTAAAATAAAAAATATTCACCTCTTTCGCCAAAAGAATTGAAATTTGTTTCTTCTTAAATTTTCATTCCCTTCTAAGGGAAAATTGATTTCGTGAAATTCCACAACACTTTATTTTGTTCGTAACAGCTTTTTATTGACAAGAAAATTCTATAAACAAATTCAAAACAAGGGAAGTTTTTTACGTTCATTTCGTAAAAGCTATTGACTAGTTATTGAGACCCTGATCGATGATAGCAATTAGTCATTGAATAAGAAAATCGAACATATTTGTATTAACATTAATTTTTTAAATTTCGTTCCCGAATCAAAATTCCAATTAAGGAGTAATTTTTTAATAAGCAAATTTTTGCTAAATACTAGGGTATTCAACCGATTAATCGTCGATTGGTTAATAGATGAATTTTTGACGATTAATCGCTCGAAAAAATGAAAATTGCCAAATTTCAAATAACGATTAAACCGAATTTATATCAATTAACCGATTAAGGAAAACTTATTATTTAACAGTAAAATTACTGTGTACTTATACAAACTTCAATATTTTTATAATACATTTATTATGTTTTAATTCCTTAATTTCTTTTCTATAATGAAGAATATTTATTGGATAATTTTTATAACAATACTTGTAATACATTGTAATAAGTTTTTCTGATTTACCTACTCCTAGAAATTACTGAAAAGAAATCTTGAAAATAATGACATCGCTTTTACTTCTACATCCAGTTTTGGAGAAGAGTCTTGTGTTTCTAATGTATTTCTAAAAAGTTCTTCAGCAATACATAGTTATATTCTAGTTCATGAACGTATGAATTTTGCAACTCATTGATAAATCTGAAAACCATAAATTAAATTAATTTCTTTATATAGAAGAGGATTTCACACGAAAATAAAAAATTATAATATTTAAGAAGAAAACCTAATTGACAAACTTTAATAGAACTGAGTTTAAAGAAATGGAAAATTATAATTTTGTGTGTTATGGGAAGAAAAATATTGTAGAAAAGAAATAATATTATCAAAAAATATCCACTTTCTTTTAATTCGATTAACCGAATAATTTTAAATTATCCGATTATTAACCGGCCAACTTTAAACCTCAAATAATTGTTTGTCGAATAAACCGAATAAGACAAAACACCGAATAATTGAATACTCTACTAAATACTATATTTTTTTAAGACTGTGTAAAAATATAATTCTAGCGCTTTTTTGTGCGTTTTGAGTGAATGGAAGGCGCGTTTTAGCATAAAATAGTTGACAACCCTGGTGCTAAGCGTTCTATGTGTGTATAGAAAACACACAGGGCGCATTTGCAATAACAAACAAGTATGAATGTATAGTCGGGCGTAGCCGACCATATGATACCCTACGCCAGTCAGTATGTATGTTAAAAATGGGGATTATTTAAAAAATAAAGCATTTGGTTTGTTTTTTTTTTAACTTTTTTAAGAGGGCTCAAAGGAGAGTAGGGCAAAATATGGCCCTATCCTTAACAATGTTGGTAGGGGGAGTTAAGTCTTCTTCAATATTATTTATGTAGAATTTAAAAGTGTTATTAGTGTTTGTAAGTGAATTTTACCTTTAAGTCATTTTCTGAAGGGGAGTTTGTATGGGGGATATGGTCAAATGAAGCCCGATCATTACAAAAATCGGTAGTGTCATTTATAGTTCAATAAAACTAAGTTTTGTCGACTTTTGTTAACATAATAGATCATTTAAATTAATTATAAGCCAAAAGGCCCTATTTGGGGGGTACGGTTGTATGGGGGCTAGTCGAAATAATGGACCGATTTTAAACGTTTTCAATAGGATTGGGCCAAGAGAAACGTGTATGCCGAAATTCATCCAATTATCTTGAAAATTGCGGCCTGTATCTTGTGCACAAGGTTTACATGGACAGCCAGCCAGACAGCCGGACGGCTCAAAAAATGATTCTAAGCCGATGGTATACTTTAAGGTGGGTATAGGACGAATATTTTTGTATGTTACAAACATCAGCACTAACCCAATATATCCTCCCTACTAAAGTGGTGTAGGGTATAATGAGAACTAAGCGCATTGAGCTTAGTTCCACAAAGTATACAGAAATATCACTTTTGACATTTGAAAAAGTCTAAAATCAGCTTTTGTTTGATTTTGAAATTGTTTGGTGAGAAGAGGTATATAAAATACAGCTAAAAAAATCATTGAATTCGTTTTGAGCGAAAGAGAGGGAAATAGCTTTTTGCTCGTGACGTCTCTGTATACCCTGTGTTAGTTCTCATTCTCAACATTTTAAATTAAAATGTACAAAAAAGTATCAAATAAGAATGATCTTATTTACTTTCAATGTTATGCGTTATAGAAAGTTATTTAGGGTGTATGTTGTTATACCCTACACCACTTTAGTGGTGTATATTGGGTTCGTGCTGATGTTTGTAACATACAAAAATATTCGTCCTATACCCACCTCAAAGTATACCAATCGGCTCAGAATCATTTTCTGAGTCGATTAAGCTATGTCCGTCCGTCGGTCTGGCTGCCCATGTAAACTTTGTGCGCAAGGTACAGGCCACAATTTTAAAGATAATTGGATAAAATTTGGCACACACGCTTCTTTTGACCCAAGGACGAGGCCTATTGAAAATGGTCAAAATCGGTCCATTATTTCGACTAGCTCCCATACAACCGTACCCCCCAAATAGGGCCTTTTGGCTTATAATTAATTTAAATGATCTATTATGTTACCAAAAGTCTACAAAACAAGTTTTATAGAACTTTAAATGACACTACCGATTTTTGGAATGATCGGGCTTCATTTGATCCCCCATACAAACTCCCCTTCAGAAAATGACTTAAAGGTCAAAATTCACTTACAAACACTAATAACACTTTTAATTTCTACATAAATAATACTGAAGAAGACTTAACTCCCCCTACCAACATTTTTAAGGATAGGGCCATATTTTGCCCTACTTTCCTTTAAGCGCTCTTAAAAAAATCTCTTTTTTTGCCAAAAAAAGTAAAAATATTCCGAAATAAAGTTAAAAAACAAACCAAATGCTTTATTTTTTAAATAATCCCCATTTTTAACATACTTACTGACTGGTGTAGGGTATCATATGGTCGGCTACGCACGACTATACATTCATACTTGTTTTTGAAGTTGTGTTTTTGTATTTTCAAATTGCAATTTCTGAAACAAAGGTGACATCAACCTACATTGTTGAATGCTGCCAAGCAACTTAATAAAATATTTGTATTTTTATACCCTTCACCTTCGTGAGAAGGGTATATATAAGTTTGTCATTCCATTTGTATTTTCAATAATATAATTTTCTGACCCTATAAAGTTTATATAGATAGCGGAGTCGATTAAGCCATGTCCGTCTGTCTGTCTGTTGAAATCAGTTTTTAGAGGACCCCAGATATCCGCGAGATCCGAATCTTCAATAATTCTGTTAGAAATGCTTTCGAGAAGATCGCTATTTAAAATGAGCAAAATAGGTCGGTAAATAACGGAGATGTGAGCAAAAATCCGAGACAACCTCTGAAAATTTTATCAAAAAATTTCATATTTTTTCATGCTTTGTTAAAAAAGCAACAACAACACCGTATATTAGAAAAAGATGTACTTGTGTGTAGATGTATTTGGTTTTTCAGCTGTGTATTTCGTTTTGTATGTTTGGATGCTGTTGGCGTCATTGAGTTGTGTATTTTGTTTTTGTAAATTCTGTTCGTATATTTGGATGTAGTTTGGATTTATTGCATTGTTTATTTAGTTTTTCTGTGTTTTTCGTTATGTATGTTTAGATGCCTTGTGTAGTTTGTTTTTTAGTTGTTGTTCATTTTGTTTTGCTTTTGGTGTAATAATGTAGTCGGGAAAAAATTTATAAAACTAATATGTTTAAAATACACTATGGTGAAGGGTATATAAGATTCGGCTCCGAATATAACACTCTTACTTGTTGACGCTCTTCATGAGAAGTTCGTATGCTATCGTGCTGTATACATGTAAACTGCCGAAAATCTTCGTACTCAGAACAATACTAGCGCCGACGTCTGGTTTAAATCATTTGTTCAATTCAAAATCAAATTATATTGTACATACTAAAATGTAGTAACAGTGATTGTGAACGGATCTTTGCAACTATCAAAACAAACATAAATAACAATGTCAAAAAACAAAAAATCAGATAATATTAAATTAATTAAAGAAGAAAAATACATATACCAAATTTATTTCTTTGAATTTAAAATTCTTTTATTTTCTTCACTTTAAATCGGGAGTGCCCAAAAGTTCCTTATGGAAGAGTAGATACACTGAAAATAATCCATGCTTAACGAAAAAAAATCATAACTTCTTTTCGTGTATAATACGAAATTTTATTTAATAAAAACCTTTTCTATTTTTACGAAAGTTTGAAAACCTTTCGTAATATTTTTTTCTTAAATTTTGAGCGAAATTAAACATAATGATATTAATTATATTATCATTAAATAAAACAACAACATTTTTATAAAATTTAAGGAAAAGTATAATATAATTAACGAACTATTTTTATAAAAAAATGAAAAATTCGTGTGAAGAATAATTTTTAACTAAAATTAGAAAAATTATTTTAAAATGAACAAAAACTTTTGCATAATTAAATATTTCGTAAATTTTACCATATTTAATCAAAATTCACCTCTTTTAATTATGTAAATTAATTTTCAAAGATTATTTTGCATTATACTAAAATTTTCGTACAATTTCGTATATATTACGAAATAATTTCGTGGTGCAAAACAACGAGTCCGCCCACTTTTTATCCCATATAATCATATTGACTCTAAAGTGCCTCCGACAAAATTTGAGAACTCTATTTGTTATACTATCTCAAATATACGAATTTCATATTTTCTTAATGTGAACGTGGCTCCTCGCCCACTTGAAAAATTCAAAATAAAAAGTAGCCTATTACCTATTCTAGACATACAGGAATACGCTGTAGTCTATAGCGTTTAAACATACAAACAAACACACATTCATTTTTATATATATAGATAGATAAAGATAATTTTTATATACATATATATAGATAAATATAACAACTAATATTAATTAATAACAACAAAAAGTAAAAAACAAAATGATGATCATTCTTATCGAGGCGACTATTGTAGCTGGAAAGTTTTAGGGAACTGATCTATTGCTACCACGTATTCCTATGTCCACATCGGAAATGCCATTCCATTTTAAGAGCCTGGAATTTCCTATTAGTCTAACATTTGCAAACACGATTAATAAAGCTCAAGGTCAGTTCATGCAAGTTTGTGGAAAGTCCATGTCTTTCACATGGACAGCTTTACGTTGCATGTTCGCGAGTAGGAAACTCTTCAGATTTATATGTATACGCAGATTTATATGTATAGATATACATATTGTAATAATTAGGTTTTAGTATTTACATCATATGGTAGTTGTCACGTTTTTAAACAAAAGTTACTTGTACAAAGTTTGGGGACTCTCTACGTGGCACCTCGCTCATTTAAAATTTCAACATAAAAAGTAGGAAGATATTGTAAAAATTTCGAGAAAATCGGTCAAGCCGTTTATTTAGTCGTCTATAAAAACATACAAACACAAATTCATTTACTTTTAAATATATGAATAGAAGATATATAGCTATACCCAATGTGCTTTACTACCCCAAAAGCAATATAAATAAAATACTCTCTTTAATATTTTGAAAATATTAACTACAGTAGTTTTCCAGATTAACAATATATTACATATGAGAGATGCCAAGCAAATTATTGCAAGTTCGCCAATTTCTATCTATCTATGAAAAATTTTAATTATCTAACAGTTTTCAAGATATACGAAATTTTGTATTTAATTCATATATGTTTTGCCAAGCCCTCCATTGCAAATTAATTTCATAGATAAATAGAAATTGGCGAACTAGCAATAATTTGCCTGTTATCTTCTAAATGTTCACATTAATGTCAAAGTTATTCATGTAAAATTTGAAGATTCTGCTCTAAAAGTTTCTGAGATATAAGCCCGTCATTATTCCTCCAAAATGTTCAGATCAATATTAAAGTAATTTGTGCAAAATTTGAATTTAGTTCTATTAGTTTCCCAGTGAAAGAAATTTTGTATTTAATTCATATGGGAGGTGCTAAGTCCCCAATTGGAGATCCGCCCGTTATACTCTAAATGTTTAGATAAATTTCAAAGTTCTTCAAGTAAAATTTAAAGATTCTTGCTCTAATAGTTTCTCAGATTTACGAACTTTTCTATTTTATTCATATGGGGGCTCCAAGCCGCCCAGATGAAAGTCCGCTCTTTTTCCTTAAAAACGTTGAGATGAATATCAAAATTCTTCGTGAAAAATTTTAAGAATTTACTTGTATTAGTTTTCTCATGGGCATGTGTCAATTTATTATTTACATAGATGTTAAAGTTATTTGTGCAAAATGTTAAGATTCTTACTGTAATAGTTTCCAAGATAAACGACTTTTTGTATTAAATTTATTTGAGAGGTGGCACGCCCTCTAACGCCTACTTTTTATCATAAATAAATATATTGACACTAAAGTGGCTTCGACAAAATTTGAGGACTCTAACTGTTATATTATCCCAAGATAATAAAATTTTTGTATTTAATTAATATTTATTAGCCAAAATATTTACATTAATGTTAAAGTTATTTAAGTTCTAACTGTAATAGTTTCCAAGATAAACGAAAGTAGAAGAAGTGATAGAATAAGAGTTGCCAATTAGTTTGTATATATATTACACAAATATTGTTGGGTATTTTTTGATGTGTGGAAACACATGAAAGTATATATAGTAATCACGAAGATTCAGTACTATAAAATTTTTTCAGTACTATTTGACAATGAAAATTTCCATGATATATTTATAATAAACATTCGCTAAAACTACATAGTAGATAAAATAAACCATAGATAAATAAGTCAATAGACAAGTTAATATGTATGTTAGTCCGTAAACTTATTCATAGACTGATCAGTAAAGTTGGCAATAGTTAGTCAATGTTCAATTAGTTAAAAGATAAGTCCACAAACTTGTTTACTAGTCCGTAATCTATAGACTTATTAATATAAAAAACGAATAGTTAGGAAAAACGTGTAAAGCCAATCGATTTTGGCAAAATTGGTACAATTGTACTTTTTTGGTACAACTCGTTCTTCAAAAGTACAATGGTACACCAATGACCCATTTTGTACAATTTTAAAATATTATTATTAAAAAAAATTTAATTTTTTACCACAAAGTTTAAAAAACTATCGACTTCGATCAAATTTTTAATATACTTCGGAAGAGGATATTGTAATGAATCCTGGAATAGATTATAACCAGACAATATTTAACAAAGAGAGTACTTTTAGGTTTTACATCTTTTGATCGGTGGTAGTATATGGGCTATTCTTTAGACTGGACAATAACCTGTAGACTAGTATTCTGTCTAGTTTACAGATTACTCAATCCTCAAGTCCATAGAGAGACAATAGACTGTCTTCTGACCAGTCTGAGAAAGCCCAGCAACAAGCACAAGCCTGACCGTCCTTAAGAAATAAAAACGATGACGCGAGAGTTGTTCCCCAACTCAGACCTGAATTACAACCGATTTGAAAAAATAATAACAAAATGTATGCCAATAATAAATAGGTTATACAGGTGATTGAAATATGATTGTTTAAAAATTTAGTTTGTAGTTAAATTTTGCGTAGTCGGAAGATCAAAGACTGTTTTCTGTTGTATTTGTCTGTAACAAACATAAAAATTACTCAGCAGACTCAAAAATGACTATTATATTATTCGGAAAGAACGCAAAAACGACCAATTATTTAGCTCATTAATGACTCAAAAAAGATTAAAAATTTGTCATAATTGATCAGAAGTGGGGATCATAAATGACTCATTTAGAAGAGTCGCTGGTAGGGTACCATTTTCTCCCGACGAATGTATCATTTATGATCAGAAAATGAGCGCATATGTCATAATTTTAATTGTGAGGAAGAGTCATAAATGACTCGAATTTGATCAAAAATTGAAAAAAATACTGGCTGGGTAAGCTTATAGTGTAAGTAAGTCAGCAGAATATTCTTGTCCTATCTCGCGTGATAGGGAATCGAGATTTTGGGCAACATATCCATGGTGAAGAACAAATTTTATGCCTCTACATTTAGTGATCTACATTTTTAACAAACTCTTTTGTGTAGGGTATCATATGGTCGACCATGCTCGACTATATATACTCACTTATTTTTCTAATTTTTGCTGAAAAATATGAAAATATTATATGTCAATAAAAATATTGTAAGTGGATGAACATGTACATTAGGCTTCACGCAATATTTTTGAAATTGTGATATCATACTTTTTATGGCAGTTTTTGGAACAGCGCTCATATTGGCGTAAATATTTTTTTTAAATTTCATCTCCTTCATCTGCATATCTGCGGCCAAAATACCGATTTTGGGCGACATTTTTTATAGACCGAAAACTGCTGTACACTATAAATGCATAAGAGCAAAAGAAAATAATGCAATTAAAAAACAAAATTCAAAACCTGATTTTATCATTCGTAAATATAATATTCAATGCACTTAAAAAAATAGTGTTAACATTTTTAATTTATTGTATTCCCTTTAGGAGTTATGATGGTTATAATGTTGGCTTGTGGTTTAATAATTTCACATCAAACAATGGTGTTTTTCATCATCATCTCTGAATTTAATGAAACTCCATCCCTTTAACTATCGTGGTTTTCGAAATATAGCGTTGTAAAGTTTAAAATCTGAAAATTTAAAGTCTAATCACATCTCAAGGGTTAATGATAAAATTTTTGTTTTTGCACCATTTGTCTCAACAAAAAGGATACTTTGATTATGCACAAAGACACATTTTTTGAAATATTTTTTGAAAAAGTGCATCTTTGGATAATACTAAATGCACTTTTGAAGCATTATAAAAGAATGAAATTAAGCTCATTCTTATTGACTTTTCCTATAAAATCAATTAGAAGAGCATGATTTCCTATAAATTCTAAAGTTTCTGCTCTGTAATAAATGTCGCTCAAAATCAGTGGTTTCCGCCTCAGATATGCAGAAGAAGGAGTTGGAATTTTGAAAAAATTATTACAGCATAGTATTCACTGATACAAAAACCTTCTAAAAAGTTGTGATATCATAAAAATGGGAAAAATTTTATTTTTTGAAACGAAGCACAGTGGTATAGGAAAAAAAAGAGGGAAATAATTCGGTAACTTCTAAACGGTTAATCCGATTTTAATGAAATTTGGTATGCACAAAGAGGAGGTGTTGTCGAGTT
>NC_060949.1:14910610-14918923 GCF_022045245.1 Lucilia cuprina | reverse complement strand
GAATATATATACTTTTATGGGTCTTAGACGAATATTTCAATGTGTTACAAACGGAATGACAAAAACAATATACCCCCCATCTTTTTTGATGGTGGGTATAAAAATGAATGTGTGTTTATTTGTTTGTGGGTTTGCTTGTGGGTTTGGTTGTTTGAAGTCTATAGATGGCTAAACGGCTGGACAGATTTTCTTGAAATTTTAACAGTAAATTTCTGTATATCTGGAAGGAACTATAGGCTCCTTTTTATTTTAAAATTTCAAGTAGGCGAGTTGCCACGCCTACTTATTTAATAGCTTTAAAAGTCGTATATCTTGGAAACTGGGACAATTAGAGTTCTCAAATTTTGCACGGACAACTTTGACACCCATAAGAATATTTTTAAATATAATCGGCGTAATGACTATAGTGGGCGTGGCACCGTCCATATTAAGAAAATATTAAATCAGTATATCTCGGAAAATGTAACAGTTAGAGCCTTCAAATTTGGTTGGAGCCACATAAGTCTCAATATGATTAGTTAGAATAAAAAGTAGGTGGACTAGCAGAAGGGGCGTGTCACCTCCCATAATAATAAAATACACAAATTCGTTTATCCTGGAAACTGTTAGAATTAAATGCTTTGCACGAAGAACTTTAGCATTCATGTAAATATATTTGGGGAGCGGCACCTTCCATATGAAATAAATACAACAAAATATGTTATCTAAGAAACTAATAGGACTAGATCCTAAAATTTTGCAAAAAGGACTTTCATATTTATCTGAACATTTAGGGAGAAAAAAGCGGACTTTTATCAGGGGGTGGCTGTAGAAGCCAGAATCTTAAATTTTTACATAAAGAACTTTGACATTTATGTGAAAATTATAGATACAAATTGGCGGTCTTTCAATGGGTGGGATTGGCCCCTTCCATATGAATTTAATTCGGAAAAATTGACGAGTGGCGTCTCCCATTTGCTTTTAGGGTAGCAAAGCACACTGGGTATAGCTAGTATTTGTACAAATATCAATGTTGCCTTCACATTTTTCAAGATTCATCTTTAGTTCTTCCTATTGCGTCTTAATGAATTAAGACCTTTGTTTAGATCCGTATTTTTTATTATGGACGTCATGTTTTGAGCTACAGTCGGCGTTCGGAACCATCGTCCCAATTTGTAACAATTCGCAGAGCTTATATACAGGTGTCAAATAATTCCGGCTTAAAAATATTCTTCAATTCTTTTATGCTTCCGGCATGTTTTTATCACAACTACAAAACGGGCCCAATAATCATAATTGTGATCTAATCATATCGTGCTAATGGCTCAATGTATATTTTTCTGACAATTTATTTCCATATTTTAATTCATCGTATCCAATAGCATTTGTAATATCATCGTTTCTTAAAACAGAAAAAAATTGTGTACTTATTATAAAGTTTGCTGCAGTATGAATATACTGAGTCATTTTCCTGCCGGATATAAAATTGTCGCTAGCATTTTTGACTCCCTTAGCACATTTTTGTAAATGAATACGTATTGTAATTTTTGAGTAAAAACCGTTACAATTTGTATAGCAAATCCCCTTCATTACTCAAATCATCAATAACTTTACGACGATCATTTCATCTGGATGGAAAATTAAGTATTTCTTTAATTTTTTTCCGATTAATGTTTAAGAAAAATATGTCTTGCTAATTTCGATTCGTATAATTTTTGCCCAAATAACAGAATTTGGCACAACATTTTCCTGCCTAATAATAGTTGGGGTATATTCATATTGAGAAAAAATGGCAGACATCTGGCAAGCAGTATTTTTAATTGCACATGTGGCTATTTTTAATATAAAACAATTACCATTTTAAGCTGGATAAAATTTATATTTATCCAAGATATAGATTTAAAAATCAAATTTTAAAACTACAATGTATACACATTTTACATTACAAAATAGCGGCCATCAGTTAAGCAAAATATTAGTACATATTGAATTATAACGTGATTCAAAAATTTTAATATTTATTATTTTCTAATTCAAACTTTATTTTTGTATCTTTAAAAATTTTATACAGCTGAGACACGTTTACAAATTTTAACAATTAATACCCAAATTTATAATATAAAGTTCTATTACGCTTACCCGATTTCCGCCATTTAAATTTTTCAATTAATTTTCCTGAAATCATAATTTTCTACTTTTTAAATTTGATTCATATTTTATTCTCATCTGGTAGAAATTATTAATTAATAAGAAATATTTATGAATATTGAATTAGTATCAAATTGATATATGACATCAAAGAATACGTATTGGACATTTTCGTAAAAAAATTGCAAATGTTGCTATTTTTAACATTTAGAAAAAAATATATAAGGATACGTATTGGACATTTTCGTAAAAAAAATGGGCGATATCAGGCAATCAGTGCTTTTTAATTGCAAATGTTGCTATTTTTAACATTTAGAAAAAATATATATACGATTATCAGCTCGATAAAATTTAAATTTATACAAAAAAATTATTTTAAAATCAGTATACATATAAATGGTGCCACCAGCTAGCAAATATTAGTGTATTAAATTAGAAAATTATTAAAAAATTTGAATATGTATTATTTTCTAATTGAAAATGTATATTTTGTATCTTTTAAAATTGTACTCAGCAGTGTCTCACTTACAAGTTTTTACAATGATTATGAATATTTACATGGAAGTTAAGGTTGCACTTAAAAGTATTCGCCTAAATTTTGCCAAAAATCACCATTTTAATGATATTACATAAAAAAGGGTACAAATCCCCAAAAATTGTGGACCAAATGGGTCAAAAATATATTATTTCGGTTGATAATAACCCCTTAAAACAATTTAAAACATAAAAACCATTCGATTCTAAAATTTGTGTTTCGTATAATATGATCAAATATGAAATACAGGAAAAATTCGTACACTTTTGTGAAGCAATTTTATGGACTTTTTTTTAAAAAAATCTAATTTAATTAAAGTAAATGTAAATTTTTCAAGTTTTAAAAAGCGTGATATCAAACCTAAGGACTGTCATATAACAATATAACAAATTATTTTATTTTTTGCACACAAAATATATTATTAAATTTGGTTTCTTTTCATAGTTTACCTAAATTCGAATACTTATGAGAGACACTGTATGTGTAGGAAAATATTTTTATATTATAGTCAAGCAATATGAAATATATGTGGATATTTATAAGCAATATATTACGCAGCGAGTTGCAGACAGCCGGACAGACGGACGGACATGTCTCAAAAAATGATTCTGAATCGGTCGGTATACTTTAAGGTGGGTATTGGAGAAAATCTATTTAATAATGTCAGTATACCTGACAAACAATTCGCGCTACTGAGAAATATCTTATAATTGAAATTACATTAATTTAACGTAACTAAAATAAACGTAAATTTAACAAGAGTGCTGTGCCGAATCTAATACCCTTCACCATAGTTTATTTTAAACATATTAGTTTTATAAATTTTATTTTTTTCTCGACTACATTATTATTACACCAACAGCAAAACAAAATGTACAACAACAACGCTAAACGAAATAAAAAACAAAATACACAAGGTAATTAAACCAACAGACATCTGATTGCCCGTCCACACTAGGAAACTTTTCTTGGGAAACTTTTGATTTTGGTGAGAGAGAAAGAGAAAGAATATCATTCATCTCTCTCGCGGTACGTAGTTTTCGGAAATTTGTTTTGTAGTAGTTTCTGAAACTAAACTTTCTATGTATGGACATTAAGGAAACTTCAAAAGAGAATTAAGAAAAAGTTTCTCAACAAGTTTCCTAGTGTGGACCAGGTCTAAACATACATAACGAAAAACATAAACAACGCAATAAAACCAACCTACATCCAAATATACGAACAGAATTTACAAAAAGAAAACAAAATACATAACTCAAACTGCATCAAATATACAAAACAAAATACACAGCTGAATAAAACCACCCACAAAACAATTTTTGCCGAATTCGTTACGAATTCGTACAGACAGTCTGCACAAGTTGTAGATTTCGTATCCGAATTCCGTCATGAAAGGTTGCTCGGATTTCGGAACTCTTTGTCTGAGAAAATTCGGAAAAATGTGCAAAGTTGTCGGTCAGAATTCGTTACGAAATTTGATGTAAATTTGGAGAAATTCTGAAGGAATTTTCGACAAATCTGATTGAAGTCGGACAAATGTCTGATACCATGTGTGACATTCTTTCGACATTTCGTACGAAAGTCTGATCAAATATAAGAAAATCTGATAGAGAAAATCTAATAAAGTCAGTACACCTGACATACAATTCGCGCTACTTAGTTTTATAAATTTTATTTTTTTCTCGACTACTTTATTATTACACCAAAAGCAAAACAAAATGAACAACAACAACGCTAAACGAAATAAAAAACAAAATACACAAGGTAATTAAACCAACAGACATCTTACTGCCGGTCCACACTAGGAAACTTTTCTTGGGAAACTTTTAATTTTGGTGAGAGAGAAAGAGAGAGAATATCATTCATCTTTTTCGAGGTACGGAGTTTCCCGTTCTCGGAAATTTGTTTTGTTATTCTTCTCATTCGTACAACAACTTACAGACCTAATAGTAAATTTCGGTATTGATGGACTTTGACCCATAATGATATTAAATATTAAATTATTATTAAATTATATAAATTCCGACTGTGAACCACCCAAAGATTTTGGGGGTTGCCTTTGACAGCCTGTTTACAACCTCAGCTCATGCCACTGTAATTACGCACAGATTGCGAAGTAGAAACAAGGTCCTGAAAGCGCTAGCCGGCAGAACCTGGGGAATGGACAATTGGTCGGTCAGTGGTCAATTATGCTGCTCCAGTGTGGTCTCCATCGCTGAGTGATACCCAGTAGAGAAATATTCAAAGCTGCCAAAATGCCGCCCTAAGGACGGGCTGCATGCAAATAACCTCAGAACACCATCTACATGAGGAAACGAAGGTTCTCCCAGTCAAGGAACATAATGTCATGCTGCCTAAACAGTTCCTCCTGGGATGTCACCGGAGGAGTCATCCCAACTTTAACATCACACAGTTGGATGCTCCCCCGAGGCATGTCAGGAAGGACCTTCATGTATACGAAGAGAGCATACGAAGTTATGTTCAGGATCCCTTAGATCGGACTTCGTATACAGCAGCTTTGAACGACATTCATAGAGACGCCATCAATACCGCGGTTTCAAGTTACCGCATGAATGTCGTTCTTGGAGGTCGCCCACCGCCCATAGCAGAAATAGAGAAGAACCTGCCGCGGAAAACAAGAGTTGCTCTGGCACAACTGAGATCGGGATGGAGCAACAGGCTCAACGCCTACTGGTCCCGCATAGACCGTGCCGTCCCCAATATATGCCCATCTTGTGGACAGGGTCCCCATGATACCCACCACATATTCAACTGTCCAGCCCACCCTACTTCACTTAGCCCAATGGATTTATGGACTAACCCCATTGAAGTAGCCCAATTTCTTGGCTAAATACAGAACCCCCGGATTAAAATTGTATAGTTTAAGTTGTTACAACAACAACAAACGTGTGGCCAAAAAATGGAGTTATTTTAAAATTTATTGTTAAAATTAGAATTTTTCGATACAAATTTTAGCAATTTATTGAAAAAGGTGTTATTTGCACTGAAATAACATGATTGCAACATTTAAGTTACAGCAATTTGTTTTTATTTTTCTATTTTTACACATTTTAAAAATATTTGCCATCTGTTGGTGAATAACAAAATGAAACAAATTTATTTACTTAAAAATTAGTTAGGTTTTGTTCTATGAATACAAAGCATTGCCATATTGAAATTAGCTAAATCTAACAATTTTTTTTTTGGATTTAATAAATCCAAATTGAATTTACTTCTATAGTGTTATTCTTCTCATTCGTACAACAACTTACAGACCTAATAGTAAATTTCGGTATTGATGGACTTTGACCCATAATGATATTAAATATTAAATTATTATTAAATTATATATTAAATTATAAAAGAGTTTTTTTGTTAAGAAAAAACTGAGAAATATTTTACGCGATTGTGTTTATAATAATTTTTGTAAACTTCCCATTGCAATCAGAACATTATGTGATGATAAACTCTGCCAGCAGTGTAATTCCAAAGCAGACATTTTTATACCCTTCACATTCGTAAAAAGGGTATATACAAGTTTGTCATTCGGTTTGTAAGTTTGTCATTCCGTTTGTAATTTCATAATATAATTTTCCGACCCTATAATGAATATATATTCTGGATCCTTATAGATAGCGGAGTCCATTAAGCCATGTCCGTCTGTTGAAAACAATTTTTAGAGGACCCCAGATATCGGCGAGATTCGCATCTTCAATAATTCTGTTAGACACGCTTTCGAGAAGATCGCTATTTAAAATCAGCAAAATCGTCCGGTAAGTAACGAAGATATGAGCAAAAATCAGAGACAGCCTCTAAAAATTTCATCAAAAAATGTCATATTTTTTCATGCTTTGTTAAATAAGCAACAACAAAAGATGTACACGTGTGTGTAGATGTATTTTGTTTTATTCAGCTGTGTATTTTGTTTTGTATGTTTGGATTCTGTTGGCGTCATTGAGTTGTGTGTTTTGTTTTTGTTTTCTTTCGTATATTTGGATGTAGGTTGGTTTTATTACGTTGTTTATTTTGTTTGTGTTTTTCGTTATGTATGTTTAAATGTGTGTTGGTTTAGATGCCTTGTGTATTTTTGTTTAGCTTTTGATGTAAAAATAATGTAGTCGGGAAAAAATTTAAAATTTATAAAGCTAAGATGTTTTAAATACACTATTGTGAAGGGTATATATGATTCGGCATAGCCGAATATAGCACTCTTACTTGTTCTCAATGAATTTGTTGCTGAAATTCCTTCAATTTACGGGCAAGAATATGTAACTATAATATGCACTCGTTAATACATTTAGCACAAGATGTTAAAAAAATGGCTGGCTTAATAATTTAAGTGCATTTAAATATGAAAATTATTTGTTTTAATTAAAGAAAAAAGTTAAAAGCGGAAAAAGTATATAATCCCAAATATCAAATAGAATTATTGAGGGTAGTATGAGTCTTCGCAAGCCCTATGCATAATAACAAAACGGAAAGTATTCTATAAAAAGTCCTGATAATTTTATAGAGGTGAATAACGAAATATATGGGCATTTCCACCGAAAAGTCCACCTTGGTTCAAAAACTAAAAGTCATCAAAAAAAGATTCAAATTTTATTATATAAAAGACCCCAAAGCTTTTCTTAACCACTATGATGAGAAATCGGAATTAAAAGTTACAATAATATTTCAGGCATATTTTTGCACCTTTAGTAGCATTTCCTTTTAATAGCTTTTATTATTTTAAAAGCTAATATTTAAATGGACTTTTATCGGAAAACATTTGTTGAAATAATAGTTATCTTAAAACATACAAATATAAAAAGATATAGATCCTTAAAAGACAAATTTTCGGTTTTCTTTCATAGACTTTTAAATGTCACGTTCGTCACGTTGAAACAGGATTTATCCCGATAACTTTTTAGTTGGCATTCAGAAGTATTCAAAACTTTGAATCTAAGTCAAATTTGGTATATAGGACTCAATTTAAAGAAGAAAAAAATAATTCTAAGCGGTGTTATTTTTTTTATAGAATTTCAAAGTCATTTATGTAATGTGACGTGACAACATTACATAAATTTTCTCAAGTGCAATATTGTTATTTAAAAAGATGTGATATTTATGCAATTTAGTTTAGTTGATAAGTGGAAGAAAAAAGTACAGAAATTCAACACATATTTTTAAGAAATGTATGGAAAAAAATGATTTTCGGATATCGGCTTTATATGGGCGTTATGAACGATTATTGTATTATCATCAGAAGGGTCAGTAGTTGTACATTTGGAAGTTTTTTGTGTGTTTGTAGTATCAGGATGGCGAAATTTTAGTTATATATCCAAGTTTATGGGTATATCAAATGTGGCTTTGTATGGAAGCTATGCCTAATTATGGACCAATTTTTAAAAAAAGTAGGATGGACGATTTTTGTGTATGTCAAAATTATTTGTGTTGAATTTTATGGTGATTTAAGCATTTTTAAAAGTTTTATGTTAATTGATGTTAATTTTTAAAGTCTGAAAATATTTCCTCTACATTTTTTGTTTCCAATATTAATGTAAACCACAATGTTTTTACTCTTTTGAAAATTCTAATATTATTACAATTTTTTTAAAGATAAAGTCTGATTTCAATAAAATTTGGTAGGAATATTACTCTAAATATGTGGA
>NC_060949.1:14842715-14910510 GCF_022045245.1 Lucilia cuprina | reverse complement strand
TACACAGAGTTAATACTAATGGTCCACAGTTTCCTGTACGCACAGATTTTTTCATGTTTGAAAATAACTTTTGCACGGTTTATAAACAAAAATATTATTTTCACTTCTATTCTTTGTTTAGTTCTTTTATCAAATACTAGAAATTATTCCTGTTTATGTGAAATGCTTTTTTATATAAAGACATTACTGTTTTTTAAGATTTTCAACGAGTTCTAGAATTCAAACGTTCCATTGAACACTAGTTCAACTATAACTGTTGCTGAAAACTTATTAGAAGTTCTTAAGAACACAGCAATGTTCCCTAAAAAACTGGTTGAAAAATAAAAGCGATATAATTATTTCCATGATTTCTTTTCAAAAATCATCAAATATATTTTCTTTATTATAGAAAATTGATTAAGAAAAGAAGAAAATTTATTATAAAAATATTAAATTTTGTAGAAAATACATAGTAATTTTGCTGCTAAATAGTGAGTTTTTCTTAATCGGTTAATTGATAGAAATTATTCGGTTTATTCGTTATTTGAAATCTGACAAATTTCATTTATTCGAACGATTAATAGTCAAAAATTAATTGATTAACCGAACGATGATTAATTGTTTGAATACTCTAATAAATACTGATGTCGGAAAAATAGTCGACAGGAATATGTTTCTAAAAACCAGAGTTGGGGATAGTGCATTAAATATTTAGTGCACTTAGGTTTCCACTAAATCCCACTATAGTGACGAAATTTTGATTTTCCACTATTTTTTATCACTATAGTTGTAGTGAAACATATTTTAACTAAAATAGTGATAGTGAAACATGTATCAACTAAAACTAAAAAAAAAAATAGGGGTAGTGAAAATTTTTCCACTACCACTAACTATAAGTGGTAGTGAAAATTTTACACAGCAATTAAAAAAAGTGGAAATGTTTAATAGTCAATACATGAATGCTTTAGATTAGTGAATGATATTATTTTTCCACTATTCTATTAGTGGAGAAAAAAAAATTGCACTAAGCTGTAAAAAAGGGTTTCACTATCACTAAATTAATTTTAGTAAATTTTTTTTGTATCAGTACCACTATTGCTTAGTGAGGCTGTACTTTTTCAACTCACCACTAAATATCTATTAGCGATAGTGAAAAATTTTGCACTATCACTAAAATTTAGTGGAAACTGCAAATTTAGTGCACTACCCCCCAACTCTGGTGAATACACAAATCGCTCTCTTAATTTGATAGAAGTAAACTATTAAAAATATCTTCATTCTGTGATTGCCTGGAGCATTTTCTTGAGCTGAATAGTTGAACATGCTTAAAATCTCGATTCCTCACTTCCTGGGCTTCTTCTGTTAACTCTCCAAGTGGAAGAATATTCAAAAAACCTTCTCGCCGTATTACCGTCATTTGTACTACCGCAACTTGGAAGTGGTTTTATCCCATCTGAACTTTAATTTCTTCATGAATTCTGCTTTTTTCCGCAGCTCTCAGTTCTTTCAATTCATTATTTTTTGTTGATTTTGTAAGATTCTCTGGCACACTTCTATATTTGAGGTCGTATGATATGTGTAAAAAGTAATCCAAAAATCGTATTCTGGCATGAAGTGGTGAAATTCCGAAAGACAGGAATTCTTCATTAATACTTCTGCTTTTGTTTATATTTGAGAATTGCGACTTTTTCTCATTACATATTGAGCATCTGCAGAAGGATGAAGTTGCTGTTATGGCATTGCTGACCTTTCCATCGATCATTGTTAAGCTTAGCTGATATGATACGTTAATAGAGAATTCCTTTATTTTAATGCAAATGGGCTCCAGTGCATTTATTTCATCTTTTAAATATTCCACTAAATCTTTTGTTGTTTTCTTTGACTCCTTTATATATAGTCTGACACAATTCTTGATGCTGTGTTTTCGAGCAAAGATGATATATCAATACAAGCTTCCACATCATTAACAGCAATATGTGATGGTAGGATAGTTTGTTTTTTTCTGGATCGCCTTGTATGATGGTAATATATTGTGTTCTTTTTCATGCAGAGATTTCCTTAATATTTGGTACTTATTTCGACTGAGACCCAGTTCCAACATAAGCTCTATTGCTTCCTCTTCAGTGAAATTTGATTGTGATGTTGGAGTTGGTGTACTTTCCACAATTCGCTTAAGTCGTTTTGGTGATGCATTAGGAAGAATAGTTGCGATATCTACGGCATCTATAGGTTGGTTTTCCTTTTTCATCATTTCGTTAAATGTATCAGCAATTTCCTCATTTGAGATTGAAAAAAGATTTTGTGTGACCCTCTTTTTTTTGACCTTGAACATAAGTTTTCGTATGACCTGCAAGGCGCTACTGTTGATGTGTTGTAAGTTGAGATTTCCGTAGTAGTTTCCATCCAACTACAAAATTTTAATCGAAATTTCTTTTGATTTCCATCCAAATTTAGGTAAAAAATAGTTATAAATTCAATTATAAGGATAAGCAAACAAATAGAAAATAGGTAAATATAAGATTTAAAAATGTTCTGTCATATTTAATACTAAAATATGAAAAATATAAAATTAATGAATACAGGTTTAAATGAACATATTTTTGAATGTAATTGAGATATTGGCTTGAAAATTTTTGTAAAGAATCGAGAATTTCCATATCTAACTAAAAAAGATATTAAGGGATAAATATTGACTACGACTCTATTAAAATTTTGATATAAATCATAGTTTTAGAAATTTAACAAATATGTAATATAAGACAAAATCTTTATTTATGAACAAAACTCAATGAAATTTTCAACGCTTGTTGAATTTGCATTTCAAATAAGAAAATTAAAAAAAAAATTGAAAAGGTCAAAGGGCATCCCGCAATTCCCAAAAATAGGAATGAAAATCCCAAAAATGGGATTTTTTACATTTTTGCCCATAGGGTCCACATTTCTTTCAGGGCTGGGAAAATACTTTTGGAGTAAATAGAAAACATATTGAGGTTTCCAAAGCTGATTTCAGTTTTCTGATCCCACGTTTGGGATTTTAGAACATGTCGCCCAAAGTTGAAGTTTTGATAAAAAATAGGACATATTCGGAAGGACGCAGTGGCAACATTTTCAAAAAATAGGACAAGTCTTTTACGCCAAAGCGTTCTGCGTAAAGATACGTTTTAGAAAACTATAAAAAACTATATATATAAGAGAGTTAAGATACATTTTTGGCAAAAAAACGGCAAAAATCTAAAATTTTTTTAATTTTTAAATTAAAAAACGTATATTTTTGGATCTGTAAATGATATTGATCTGAAATTTTTGTATATTTTGTTAACTAACAAGAAAAAATTGAGTCCATTTGGTCATTTTGTATCACTAAATTTTTAAATGCTTATAACTCGGATATTATAAGAGATAAGTAGTATGTCCAGGTATATTTTTTCAAGATCTCATCGAGCGCTTTCAGAAAAAATCTTTGTATTTGGATGAAAAACAAAAAAATGGCACGAGTTTAAAAATTTTACATGTCGTAGGTATCCTACTTTTAACCGCCACAGAGCCGTCCCTGGGGAATCTGCGGTCGGATCTGCCGTTTAGAAATGCCAGATTTATTTCCAAAAAATTCGATACTGCCCCACTGTGCGCTCCCCATTTAACATCTTCCTAAATTTCGATCACTCTCTCATGACATGCTCCTTTTTGCATATACGGCAGTCCGGAAGGATCTCATCACGGGGAATTTTCTTGTCCCTAGATGTGCCGGGGGCCTCAATGGGTTTGCGGTGGTTAGATAAAATAAATAGAGAGAAGAAAAAAAGAGAGAAAAATACAAATTAGTAAATTTCTGACTTTGGCATGAGAACAAGCTTCACTATGGGGAGGGTAAAAATGCCCGAAACTGTTTTCACGTCCTCTGTGCGGACCCTGCTGTCAGGCCTACATGGGTCTGTATCCTACCTAAACGCCATTCATTCGGAGGTAAATTATCCTGACCAAGATTACAACTAAATCTCCTACTTTGTAGTTCCTTTGCGGATATTTCCACTTAATTCGTTAAGATACATTTTTGGCAAAAAAACGGCAAAAATCTAAAATTTTTTAATTTTTAAATTAAACAAGTAAGAGTGCTATATTCGGCTGTGCCGAATCTTATATACCCTTCACCATAGTGTATTTTAAACATAATTGATCTTACAGTCTAGTTAATAAAAACATTAAAAAAATTTGAGTCGATTTAAGCCGAATGTTTCAGCGGCGGCTCAAGTAACTAAATATAGTTCGGCTGCGGCTAAGCTCCGACTCGAAGCCGGTCGACTTCGACCTCTGATTCATTGCTGGTAAACATTGACGAGACGTAAATTTTGTTTTTGTTTATCGTAAAAAAATGTTTTAAAAAGTACTTCGAAAAAATTTGTGTTAGTTTTAAATTTCAAACTTACATTATTCGCATAAAAATTATTGTACAATAACTCACAATCTACTCTCATATAATTAAAAACGTTTTAAATACTTTTTTCTATTTATTAAAAAATATATTTGCAAAACAAAAGGGAAAATTATTTTATTTTAACAAAAAAAGCAAATCATATTTTTTTGCTGTGTATTTTTTGTATGTTTGGATTCCAAACATACAAAAAAATACACAGCTGAATAAAACCAAATACATATACACAAACACGTGTACATCTTTTTCTATGTACACTGTTTTTGTTGCTTTTTTAACAATTTTTTTATGAAATTTTTAGAGGTTGTCTCGGATTTTTGCTCATATCTCCGTTATTTACCGACCGACTTTGCTGATTTTAAATAGCGATCTTCTCGAAAGCATGTCTAATAGAATTATTGAATATTCGGATCTCGCCGATATCTGGGGTCCTCTAAAAACTGATTTCAATAGACAGACAGACAGACAGACGGACATGGCTTAATCGACTCCGCTATCTATAAGGATCAAGAATATATATACTTTATAGGGTCGGAAAATTATATTATAGAAATTACAAACGGAATGACAAACTTATATATACCCTTCTCACGAAGGTGAAGGGTATAAAAAGGTATATTTTTGGATCTGTAAATGATATTGATCTGAAATTTTTGGAATATTTTGTTGTCTAGGTTAGGTTAGGTTGATAGGAGGATGTATACTACATCAAATCCGAAGAAATACACCTAGGCCACTATCGGGCCTGTTGTGCGCTCCTTATCATGAAAAAAAAACGGTAAAACTTCCTTCATATAATGATTTTTATACCAGCTGCAATGACGAGGTGGAAAATGATAATACAGAGCATTTTCTATGTCACTGCCCCGCTGTCGCCGATTTTAGGCAGGATATGTTAAATCAACGTACAATCTTAAATAAAAGCTTTCTGTCAAATGAACATCCGGAAAAGACTAAAAGGCTGAAATAATTCAGCCCTCTTCAATAAGGACAATTGATAGAGTGATAATAACATGGTAACACAACGGGACTTATCTGAACCCAAGTAAGCTTTGCCAAGGGCGGCTGCCAAATTAACATAACCTAATGAAATTAAACCATTTCTGGTTTCATTTGTATTTGGGTTACCAATAGATTTTCTTTGATAAAGGACGAATATGTTAGGGATAGGGCATATGGAAATACAACATGTAATTTCCCAAGCGCGTTATATTTTTTTGTAGTGAGGTTTCAAGGTGACCTAACAAGACTCCCTCTATATCCGGCGAGCACCCATAAAGCAAGTTCATGCTAAAGGTGAGTTTACCAATCCTCTCAAGTTCTTGGTAATACAAGGACAGCTATCAGATTCCACTTCGAATTTTTGTTAGTTGTCCAATCTTATCCAGATACAGTGCTTTGTTTGCTGATAAGTTGCTCATCGAGACTGCGTTATTCATGTTAATTAGTAGCGCCTTAACCGGTTTCATTATCATCAAAAATTGAATCAACATAGTTTTTTATTCCTAGCTACATCGATGCTACACAGCGCATTACTGGTGCCGAATTTTCTTCTGTATCCGTAGATAATAACGGACATACATATTTTGCAATGTTGCAACTCTTACTTTGCCATCTTTGCTTATATACATCTGTAATTCTCGCAAGCGGCCAAATTGCTGGATTAATATTATCAATCTTGATTAGTACTTCTGTACTTTCTTTAAAATCCTATTACGGCATCCAATTGACATGGTTTATCATTGTACTAGAGGTCTTGAATTCCATATAGATTCAATTTAAGGGAGTACTCATTTTCTCATATGTATGTTTGGCTTCACCGATTTTTATGACATTTTACTGACTTGACGCCAGCTTATAAATACATCCAATGTGAGGAGCTGCCGGGGAATAAAATGCCCACTGAATTTCCTGCAGCGCTAGCATAGAAATTATCGATTCATTATTACGAACAGCAGCTTCTATTGTCTGAATAAATATACGAAGTAACCACTGTCCTTCCAAAACATCTTTTTAATGCAGCTTTAATGCTTTTGATGGCAAACATGCTTCTGAGGGCAGTGTGTTATTCTTACTTATACGCACGCAATATGATTTTCTCATCAACAACACATATTTTATAAAACATGTAAGAGTGGTATGTTCATATAAATCCATCGATTTTAGAAGTTTCTTGGTTTTGAAACCGATTCGATTTACAGAACCGACATAAATATTTTAGTGTAATTTTAATTTGATTCAACATTTTCTACAAAATGTTAAATATGTATATTGCCGTTCAATGTTCTTGAATTAATAATTTTTTTGTGTTTGGAATAAAACGTTTTATCCCAATAACATACATAACATTTAGGAATTAGGAAATTAAGGACATTCAATCCAAATTCTGGGGGGCTTGGTCAAATTTGGCAAGATCATTTTATGACAAATTTGTTATTAGTACAATCTATATTAATATTTGAAAATATTAGCGCGATAAAAAATAATGCACTATTGCGCAAAAACGGATTTTTGTAAATCTAGTCAACGCGCAAGATATTTTTAGTGACTTTTAATCCCTTACTAAATACGCAAGGGAGAAGCTACTATGTGACAGTTCTCATTTAACTATCTGAAATTCCCCAGATTGTTCGTTTTTAGAAGCTTTTATTTAACTTGCTATGTTAGTTGGTAAAAATTTTCGACCAGTTTCCGTAGCCCGATTTTGCTAAAACTTTTTCATACCATAAAAATGTACATTAGTATTAAAAACCTCCTTGATAAATTAATCGATAATTGCACCAATAATTCTCGAGTTATGGCAAAAATAATTTTGATCTTATTGGTGGGTGATATGACTTTTTTATTTTAATATTCGGAACCAGCACATTAAATAACACTGGGATTTTTAAAAATTATTTAAAAAGTTTTTCTCATCGTTGGCCTGTATTATTATTGAAAAAATAAACATTAAATTAAATTTTTTAATATTATTATTACAGTCCTGGCTTTTATTTTTATACCCTCCACCACCATCTTTGGTGATAGAGGGTAATAGTTTTTATTATTTTAAAGGCTAATATTTAAATGGACTTTAATGGAAAACATTTGTTGAAATAATAGTTATCTTAAAACATACAAATATAAAAAGATATAGATCCTTAAAAGGCAAATTTTCGGTTTTCTTTCATGTCACGTTCGTCACGTTGAAACAGGATTTATCCCGATAACTTTTTAGTTGGCAATCAGAAGTATTCAAAACTTTGAATCTAAATCAAGTTTAGTTTATAGAACTCAATTTAAAAGAAAAAAAATAAAATACTTCTAAGTGGGGCTATTTTTTATAGAATTTAAAAGTCTGTCACGTCAAATTACATAAATTTTTTCAAGTGGAACCTTCGAATTGTGAAATATTGTTATTTAAAAAGATGTGATATTTATGCAATTTATTCAATTAGGTGATAGTTATGATTTTTTATATATAAGTGGAAGAAAAAGCGCAGAAATTCAACAAATGATGTTTTTAAGAAATGTATGGAAAAAAGTGATTTTCGGATATTGGCTTTATATTGGCGTTATGACCGATTATTGTATTATCATCAGAAGGATCAGTAGTTGTACATTTGGAAGTTTCTTGTGTGTTTGTATTATCAGGATGGCAAAATTTTAGTTATATATGCAAGTTTATGGGTACATCAAATGTGGGCTTTGTATGGAAGCTACGCCTAATCATGGACGAATTTTTAAAAAAAATTAGGATGAACGTTTTTTTGTATGTCAAAATTATTTGTATTGAATTTTATGTTGATATAAGCATTTTTAAAAGCTTTATGTTAATTAATGTTAATTCTTATAATATTCTTATACAGGAGCTATTTTCAACTAAAATGTTATTAAATGTTATTAAATAGTCGAAATATTTCTCCGATTCCTAAAACTTTCAACAATGTCCGTTCAAAATATATCTATGGACTAATTAATTTGTAATAATATTGCAAATTTCATCATTGGAAATTTTGTCACATCACGTCATGTCACGTCACGTCACACATAACGGCTTGTACAAAAAAAATGTGAAAACTATTTTTTAGTTCTAAAAGCTGAAAAATAATCAATAATTATTCCAAATTACAATAAAAAAGGTTTTAACCAAATAGCCAGGTAGAACTCGCAGATTTTTACATTTTTGTCAAAAAAGAAATAAGCAACTTCTATTTCTGTCACATCACGTCACGCACTTTAACTACTTATATCTTAGGGCCATTAAGATCTTTCAAATTCTTCTTCCGACCAGTTATAGAGCTGAAGTCCTATATAAAAATACAAGAATTTTTAAAAAATATATATGTTTATATATATTTTTCATCTCTTTAAAACGTACGACCGTCACGTTTGTCACGATGGAAATGCCCATATATAGTTATTCTTCTCATTCGTACAACAACAAATCAATGCAATTAATACGTAGTTTCTGGAACAAAAGTTTCTATGTGTGAACATTAAGGAAACTTCAAAAGAGAATTAAGAAAAAGTTTCTCAACAAAAGTTTCCTAATGTGGACCAGGTCTAACGCTCCGACATAATTTGAAGACTATAACTCTTACATTGTTTCAAGATAAACAAATTTTTTATTTCATTAATATCGAAGGTGCCGCTCCCCTCATGGTTAGTCCGCCAATTTATTACCCAAAATGTATAGATGGATGTTAAAGTTATTCATGCAAAACTTGAAGATTCTAACTGTAATAGTTTCCAAGATAAACGAATTTTTCTATTTAATTTTTATGGGAGATGCCACGCCCCCTAACGCTAGTCCGCCCACTTTTTATGCTAAATAATCACTAAAGTGGCTCCGACAAAATTTGAGGACTCTGTTATATTGTCTCAAATATCAGAGTCCTCAATAAAAAAGAGTCCATTTTGAAAAAAAGTCGAAAAAGTTTTTGATTTTTCAAAAAAAGTAAAAAATTTAATGTCTTGAGTTACAAAACATTTTTTTTATAGATATCCCACTCGCATCCCACTAAGCGACAAAAAGGGTGGACTCTGTTATATTGAGGACTCTGTTATATTGTATCATATATACGATTTTTATATATTCTTAATGTGGGCGTGGCTCCTCGCACACTTGAAATTTCAAAATAAAAAGTAGAATAATACCTATTCCAGACATACAGGAGTACGCTGTGAAAATTTAAAGACAACTTGAAATTTCAAAATAAAAAGTAGAATATTACCTATTCCAGACATACAGGAATACGCTGTGAAAATTTAAAGACAATCGGTTCAGCCGTTTAGTAGTCTATAACGTTCAAACATACAAACAAACACACATTCTTTTTTATATATATAGAAAGATATGTTGAGGCTTTGAATGATCTTCCATATTTTTAACTATACGAATTTAAACTGTATTGTATTGTTATAAGTGTAAAAATACATTTTTGGTGACAGTTTTTCGAAAGTCGAATATATTCGATATTTAACTTTGATTTCACTGGGGATAACTCCGATTCAAAAATATTATTTTCCCGAATTCAGCATACTTAAATTATCACTTCCACAGAAGGTAAAAAATTCATTTAGTGCTGCTTTTGAATTGGTGATATATGTTATTATTTTGGAAGTACTTCGATTTATTTTTGCTGGGAACTTGCAAAAACAAAAGCATAATTTACAAAACAACATAGCAGGCATAGAAATGAAAATAAACAAGTTAGAATGCTATATTCGGCTGTGCCGAATCTTAGATACCCTCCACCAGCTACTTCTATGTTATAACTTTTCTAATTGATCAAATATTTGCAGCAATAAGTTTTCTCATGTCCCAAAAGTTAAATCTATTACAATTCGAAGATTTATTCAACATTATAAATTTAGTAATTTGCATGTATGCATGTGTGAAAAATTTAGAGATTTTCCAAATACAAATACATATATAATTTTTTTCTACACAAAATTTTATATGTATGTATTTATATTTTATTTCTATATATAAGAAGCATATGAATTTCCGTTATATGATTTTGGTAGTGCACCTATAGTGTCCACTATTACCGTATCAAATGGTTTAACTGGTGTATTTGTCAAAGTCACTGGCATTTTTGTGTGTTTTGTAATTTTAGCCGACTGGCATTTTTGGCACACTTTAACATATTTCGTAATATCACGAGTCATGTTCTTCCAGAAATAATATCTTTTTATTTTAATTTAATAATTTTTAGTTTACCGGCCACTTCTTCGAGCCTTGGGAAAAATTGTCCTAAGTCAAATTTTCCATTGATAAACAATTCATTTATTTTCATACATGCAAGTTTCGATTTACCACGTTTAATATAAAATGTATGTGGGTCGATTTTTAGCCTGTAAAATTTTCTGACGTCAGAATTCATAATTGGGTTAAATACATTGGGCTTCTCATGTTTATTTTATAAATGCTTTTTGTTTAATATAACTGGAGATTTTTCAAGTGACTCTTTTGCCATTGATCGTGTTATTTTTATTGTTCATTTCTTTCAAATCATTTGTGGTTATACGCGATAATGCGTCAGCAACATAATTATCTTTTCCAATGGCAACTTTAAAAACTCTTTCTTTAAATCGAGAAAGTTTGCATATTTTGGTGAATTTTTTTTCTTCCTTAGTTGGTCTGTCAATATTCAAACATTTGTAAGATCGGTCAAATTCATCTCTAATTATTCTAACCTTTTTTATTATATCCGACCACTCCGTCTATATTCTATCCAAATCGTTAGCTCGGCTTGTATATTTCTTCTTTAATATTTTATTATGTAAAGCGTAAAGGCGCAACATTGAATTTAAATCTATTAAAACAGTTGTTATTATTAAACAACATTCAATTAATTTAAGATTTGTATTTCCCTGTACTACCTCTACTTTATTGACCACATTGGCCGAAGCATTTTCTATTTTGGATTGTTGTTTTCCCATTACAAAGGACCTTAAAAAATTTTAATTGAGCTTGAAAACTTAAATATTCTATATATTATTCATTAGTCTTAAAATTATTTATATGTATAGAGTAAAAAATATTTATATTTGTCAAATGGCGGTTAACGCCTACTGACCTAAATGTGCAACTGAATGCACAATATCTATTATTATTATTATTATTTTTTTAATGTGTTGTTTTTAATAGAAGATCGATTTTATCGATCTTTTCCCACATGGCCGACGCCCGGTTCCAAGGAGGCTGTGGCTCCTCCTCTAGTATTATGGCTCTTGGACCTGGTGTACCCATTCTGTACCTTGGCCGTACAGACTTCTGACGAAGACTAGCTGTCCGCCAGGAACCACAATTTTGCTTTTGGGCGCCCTTTTATTTCCTGGCACTCCAACAGACTTTTTATAATAAAATAATCTTTTTATTCTTTTTGGGTGCTTATTATTTTCAGCACTCCAAAAAGGCCGGCAGGATCGCCATATAGAGCTATTCATTACAGAGCATTATTTATAAAGTGGATACTGTAGCAATTGGACAGAACATTGAACGCAAGAAATACATACACATAAAGCCACGATCAGTAAAATATTAAAAGTATTGACTGTTTTATCGTCTTGGTGAAATGATATTATTTTTAATTGATTTTTCAATATTTTGTCTTCATAAGCTATACATGTTTTATGCTACAGCGTCATCTCTGCGGAAAATCGGCAGGATCGGTTCACAATTTCATATACCTCCCATGCAAAAGTACATATTCCCGGAAAATTGTTTTTTGTCGCAATATTGATATCTTTACAAAATTTAACAGATTAAAATTTTATATCAATAGAATTCCTTCAAAGCAAAAATTTTCTGGATCGGTCCATAATTGGTCATAGCTCCAATACAAGATCCCCTCCCGAAAATCACTTAAACGCACATAACTCATTATTAAATTAAGGTAACGATATAAAACTCGGTATACGTATTGCTCATACAAATATGCTCATACAAATATTATTGTGAAAGGTTTTTCTGATCGGCGCATAATTGGTCATAGCTCCCATACAAGGTCCTCTCCCGAAAATCACTTAAACGCACATAACTCATTACTAAATTAAGGTATCGATATAAAATTTGGTATACGTATTGCTCATATGCATACAAATATTATTATATATCCATATAAAGTTTAGCACAAGTGTTGCTAATATACAGAGAAATAATATTGTGAATTATTTTTCTGATGGATTTATAATTGATCATAGCTCCCATATAAGGTCCTTTTTAGAAAAACACTTAAAGGCACATAACTCATTATCAAATAGTGATACCCATAAAATATTTGGCATAAATACTATTTTTATACAGATAAATGTTATTTAAAATTTTTTTCTCGATCGGTCCATCCTTAGTCATAGCTCCCATACAAAATATATCTCATATAACTCATAACCAAATATTGATATCCATACATTTAGCAAAAATATTGCTTTTATATACATAAATTTACTATAAAATTGTTTTACGATCGGTCCATATTTGGTCACAGCTCTCATATTTGGTCACAGCTCTCATACTAGGTCCAGAAAATCACTTAGATTCACAATATTAATTACCAAATAATGATATAGATACAGAATTTAGAATTTTGTCTTTATATACATAATACATATATACGTATTCATTATAAACAAAGTCCATTTCTGAAAAATATTTAAACGCAAATTGACAATCAAAGTATTCAAAAATCACTCATTCATATTTACTTAATTATAAATACTAGAGTATTCAATTATTCGGGTTTTTGTCTTACTCGGTTTATTCGACAAATAATTATTTGAGGTTTTACGTTAGCCGGTTAATAATCGGATAATTAAAAATTATTCGGTTATTCGAATAAAAGGAAACTAGATGTTATAATTGCTTTTAACAATAATTTTCTTCATATACACCCTGTTACAATTTTAAATAAAGCATTAACACATGGAAGAATTGATAAGCATTTGAAAATAAATTCCACTTATAGAATTGCGTACTCCGATTTTTATGTCCTTATAAAAGGATTTCATAGTTTAAAGGACTACAAACGAATATTTAAAATATTTATATGTATTTTATAATGCTAATATTGGTATCAAATGAAAGCTGGGAATCTGTACATTCTATCTATATTATTTACCTGTCTCACTTAGAGAAAATGAAACCTTTAAATTTAAAAAGTATTCATTTTCGACTCAAAAACTTTTAACTACTTTTTTGTGACAAATTTTCTTTAAGATTTCCAATTCTTTCTAGATGATCTTGATGATTTGAAATAAATTATATTATTTCGAAGCAGAGAAACTCAGCTTTATTTGAAATTAATATTAATACCAACTTTTTAATATAAATTTGGAATTCCATCTTTTGAAATTGAATGTCTTTTAAACTTTAAAGTCCTTTTACAGGAGCATTAGAGCTGATTATGAAAAACTGACTACACAGTTAATACTAATGGTCCACAGTTTCCTGTACGCATAGATTTTTTCATGTTTGAAAATAACTTTTGCACGGTTTATAAAAAGAAATATTATTTTCACTTCTTTCACTTCAATTCTTTGTTTAGTTTTATATCAAATACTAGAAATTATTCCTGTTTATGTGAAATGCTTTTCGATATAAAGACATTACTGTTTTTAAGATTTTCAACGAGTTCTAGAATTCATACGTTCCATTGAACACTAGTTCAACTATAACTGTTGCTGAAAACTTATTAGAAATACTTAAGAACACAACAATGTTCTCAAAAAACTGGTTGTAAAAATAAAAGCGATATAATTATTTCTGTGATTTCTTTTCAAAAATCATCAAATAAATTTTCTTTATTATAGAAAATTGATTAAGAAATTAAGAAAAGAAGAAAATTTATTATAAAAATATAAAATTTGTAGAAAATACATAGTATTACTACTAAATAGTGAGTTTTTCTTAATCGGTTAATTGATAGAAATTATTCGGATTATTCGTTATTTGAAATTTGACAATTTTCATTTATTCGAACGATTAATCGTCAAAAATTAATCGATTAACCGAACGACGATTAATCGTTTGAATACTCTAGTATATACGCTGCAATGTTTACAGCCTCTGCCAATAAATATTCGCTAACGCCAGCATGTACTATCGTAGACCTTGCAATTTCTATTAGTGTACGGTTGGCCCTCTCTGCCACACCGTTCTGTTGCGGCGTATAAGTTACTGTCAATTGTCTACTGATACCTTCTGTTGACAAAAATTAATCAAACTGTGAGTTTATATACTCACCACCATTGTCCGTTTGCAGAGTTTTTATTTTGCAGCTTGTTTGCTTTTCAACATGTGTCTTATACAGTTGAATCTTCCCAAACACTTCACTTTTACTCTTACTAAAGTAAACAAAAATTCTGCGAGATCTGTCTTCAATAAATGTTATGAAGTATTTAGCACCGCTTACAGATTTTACTTTAAAGGCACCACAGACATTAGAATGAACAATCTCTAACAAATTTGGTGTCTTTGTTGTAGGTTTCTTGGGAAACGACAATACATGTATTTTACTTAACATACATGTCTTTCAGTTTGACTGTTTATTTATGTGGTTAAAAATTTTTGCAGACTTTTAAAGTTGAAATGGTCATACCTGTTATGCCATACATTGTTCATATTAAGTATTAACAGCACATTATCTCTCCGTTGCACGATTATTTACTGCTTCAAACATGTTGTCCCTGCGTTCTGCTTTCAATACATTAGTACCATCTGCTCTCTTTATAACAGTATGTCTCGAATTAAATTCTACGAATAAACCGACGACTTTGTTGACAGAAATAAAGTTTGCCTGCAACTCAGAGGAAAACAAAACGTTTTGAAGCAAAATTTCAAAATTGTTATTGTAGATTAATACATCACCTTTTCCACTGGCATTTATGTTTTTGTTGTCAGCCAATGCAATAAGATTGCGTGGTCCACTATCTTATTGTTCACCAGATCTTCTACCTTACTCTGTTGGTCTATTGGAATTTTGCCTGTCGGGTTACCGGCATCGTAAACTGCATAGCAGAGGTCGTCCCGGTGTCTTCTTCTGGCAACTTTGGCGTAAGATGGCGGCTCTTTTCCTTTTCCACTGTCTAGCCTCTCTTTTGTTGTCTAACTAACAAGAAAAAATTGAGTCCATTTGGTCCAAGTTTGTTTTTTCAAGATCTCATCGAGCGCTTTCAGAAAAATCTTTGTATTTGGATGAAAAACAAAAAAATTTTACATGTCGTAGGTACCCTACTTTGAGCCGCCACAGAGCCGTCAGTGGGGAATCTGCGGGGTTCATCTTCGAAACTTAAACTCGAATACTTTGGCTACGCTCACGCCAAATTTTATACCGATCGGATCAGCCTATTAGAAATGCCAGATTTATTTCCAAAAAAATTCGATTCTGCCCCACTGTGCGCTCCCCATTTAACATCTTCCTAAATTTCGGTCACTCTCTCAAGGCATGCTCCTTTTTACATATACGGCAGTCCGGAAGGATCTCATCACGGGCAATTTTCTTGTCCCTAGATGTGCCGGGAGCCTCAATGGGTTTGCGATGGTTAGGTAAAATAAATAGAGAGAAGAAAAAAAGAGAGAAAAATACAAATTAGTAAATTTCTGACTTTGGCATGAGAACAAGCTTCACTATGGGGAGGGTAAAAATGCCCGAAGCTGTTTTCACGTCCTCTGTGCGGACCCTGCTGTCAGGCCTACATGGGTCTGTATCCTACCTAAACACCATTCATTCGAAGGTAAATTATCCTGACCAAGATTACAACTAAATCTCCTACTTTGTAGTTCCTTTGCGGATATTTCCACTTAATTCGCCGATGGAGTACTTTGTGGTATTCCTTTTTCCTTCGTTAAGCAAACTGATGATGGAGCACTTTGAGTTTTTACCATCTATTGGCAATACTGAATGAGAGATCGGAATGATCGGGTTCGGGAGGTGCCAAAAGAGGTGTTTCTATCAGAAAATGACCTGGGGTTAAAGAGACTAAATCGAAGGGATCATCGCTCATTGCAGTTAAGGGTCTTGAATTTAGACAAGCTTCTCTACGGGTTAACAATGTTGAAAACTCCTCAAAGGTAAATTTTTGCATTCCAGAAGTTTTGCGAAAATGCGTTTTTACACTCTTTTCACCGGCTTCCCATAAGCCGCCCATATCAGGAGCACGAGGATATAAACCTCGACTGGAGAAAAAACGGGCAAAAGCACCAAGAAATATTCTTCGACATTTCACCAGTTGCCTCTAAATGAATCGCTTTTGTGGCGAAGCAAACAATCGTTGGCCAATCGCAAAAGAGGTCGAATCGCTAAATATGGCGCAAAATTCACTCCGAATGTGACAGTATTTAGCTCATAGTCCTTTATATCAGCTTCGGGATTACTGATATAAAGGACTATGGACAATGAGGGATTTTTTAAAACTTTTTTGGGAATTCCGGGATTTCTAATAAGAAAATTCGAAATTTGTATTTAATTTTGGATTTTGAGTAAAAAATCTACCTAACTGTAAGATTTCATCAAAAAATATTCATAAATAACATTTTTATTGCAATTTGTATTTTCGCAAAAACTGAAAAAACATTTTTTTAAAAAATTATATACAGTATTGATAAATAGACAAAATTACCTTTCCGTTGATATAAGTATAACATGCCTACCTAATGTTTTTAAGTGACAAATTAATCAGGGAAAACTCAACATCTTTTAGATAATTTACCTAGTACTATTATTTTCATCAATACATTTGTTAGTCATGTTTTACTACCTAAATTTTTATGAATTTTTACAGCCAATTTTTACGATTAATCTGTTATTCTTTATCCCTAAAAAATTAACAAGTATTTATTTTATATAAAAATAGTCTTTATTTATTTTTTTATAAATTAATATAATTTTGTAAAATAATCGGTATTACAGTAGTCCCTATCTAAAGGATAAAGTTAATCTTTAAATTCATGAATATTTTCAAAAGCTAATGTTTTGTAGCAAATCCTTATAGTAGATAAAACAGGATCAGAAGAGAGAATCAGATTATTAAAAATATATTCATTTTGAGACTGCCTAGAATACTTCCTTGAGCTAAACTGATGAATATGCTTAAAGTCTCTATTCCTCGATTCTTGGGGTTCTTCTGTAAGCTCTCCTAAAGGCAGAATAATATGTTCTATGATGACCTTTCCATGACATAATATCTTGTGAACTGTAGGTGACGTATATTTCCAGGATTATAATTCCAAAAGTAATTTAGAAACATTTGTAGAATACTCTCCAAATTTTGTTGCTTTCACTTTATGCTTGCTATTTATCGCCATTAGAATAATATTGGCCTTTTGTAGTAAATCCATATTAATCCGGTTATTTCGGAAGTAGTTTCAAAATGTTTGAAAAAACGTCTAGCGGTATTACCATCGTTTGTGCTTCCATATCCTGTGAGTGGTTTATCAATATTTAATCCCATCCGCTTTTTAAATTCCTCTTGAATTCTTCTTTTTTCACTGGCTCTCATTTCCATTTACTCCTTATTGTTATTTACACTTTAGTTTGCATTTTCCGGTATGCTTCTGTACTTTAAATCATATGCTAAATGTAGAAAATGTTCCAGAAATCGTATGCGAGCATGTAGGGGGGGATATTCCAAATTGTAATGTTTCCTCATTTATTAACCTTTGCTTGGAAATATTCGAAAATTCTGATTTTTTATCATCACATATGTAGCAGTACCAAGTAGATGATGTTCCTGTAATGGCATTTCCAACTTTCCCATCAATCATTGTAAGTTTTAAATCCTAGGACATGTTAAACGAATAATTTTCTATTTCGATTGTTAAAGGTTCCAAGTTTTTAATTTCTGCTTCAATACAATTTATCAAATCTTGCGTTGTTGTTTTGGATTCCTTTATATACTCAAAGCTTATTGGCCTACAAAAAGCTTTGGACCCTGGAGTCGAATTCTTCCAAATATCATCGAAACTGGTTGATGGAGAATCGCTGTCAGCATACTTTCGAATTTTTTATGGAACTAGCGATGCCATAAATATACTTTTATACTCGGAAGATGTTTCACATGTGTTGATTTGTTTATATTCCGAGAGTGCTGATAATCCATCACTTCCCCACTTACAAATGAGTTGAAGATCACAAGAACTTATTTTTTTTAGTTGGTCTGAAGAAAAGTCAGAAGTAATCCTTAAAGCAGTATTTTCGAGTAAAGCGCCGAGTCCAATAAGCCTTCCGATCAGTTATTTCAATAAGAGATGGTATAATGCTTTTCTTCTTTTCATTTATTTTGACATATGATGGTAAAACATCCACTCCTTTTTCAGATAGCGCCTTTTTTACGTTATGTAGTTATCACGACTTAATTCTTTTCAGTCGTTTTGGGTGATGCGGTTGGAAGAATATTTGCAATTTTTATGGCATCCAAAGGCTGTTTTTCTTTTCTTAACATTGCTTTAAAAGTCTCCAAAACTTCTTCGTTAGATAAGGTTTCTAGTGAAGTTGATAACCTTTTCCTCTTTGATTTTGAGCTCAAATCCTCATACTGCTTACTGGGAGCACCAACAGTTGATACGCAAATAGCAACTTCTACACATTCATCCAGCCAATCAGAAAATTTCGATCGAAATTTAGCAATGGTATACCGAACGCTCCTCAGTTTTATATCAACTGATTTTATAAAATTTTCAATTTTACATATATCAGATGATATAACTTCACTAGAAACCTTATCTAACGAAGAAGTTTCGGACACTTTTAAAGCAATGTTAAGAAAAGAAAAACAGCCTTTGAATGCCATAAAAATTGCAAATATTCTTCCAACCGCATCACCAAGACGACTGAAAAGAATTGTAAAGAGTATACCAATACCATCATCTGATACTAGGTAAATTCTCTAAAAGATGTTGAGTTTTCCCTAATTAATTTGTCACTTAAAAAACATTAGGTAGGCATGTTATATATCAATGGAGAGGTAATTTTGTCTATTTTTCAAAACTGTATATAATTTTATATATAATTAATTTTATATATATTTAAAAAAATCGCGGAATACTTTAAAAAAAATTAAAAAATGTTTTTTATTCAGTTTTTGCGAAGATAAAAATTTTTCAAATTGCAATAAAAATTTTATTTATGAATATTTTTTGATGAAATTTTACAGTTAGGTCGATTTTTTACTCAAAATCCAAAACAAAATAAAAATTTCGAATTTTCTTATTAAAAATCCCGGAATTCCCAAAAAAGTTTTAAAAAATCCCAAAAATACCAGGGGCGGGTTAATCGAAACCCGTTACAAAATGATTAAGAACATATTGGGTCATATAAAACAGGTCACTATAATTTGATATCGACTATGCGATTTGAGAATTTTTGCTCAAAATTGAATTTTCCATAAAAAATGTTTTTTTTTTTGGATGGACCTGGTCCCCTCGGTATCAAGATTTTTTTATTTTTTGTTTCATTTATCGTATTTTATGTAAAATACTTGCTTTCCAAAAAGTATAAATTCTATATACATCTTCTTAGAAACTTTTTAGATAACTTAAAAAGAAAAAAATACTTTTTTTCCCAAGAAAATGGCAAAAAATCGTCTTTTTTAATTTTTTAAATTAAAATGCCTATAACTTTGGACTCAGTCATGATTTTTACATAATTCTTTCATTGATTGATATATAAACTTGTTGTTAAGCGAATAAAAAAATCGGGAATATTTGGACCCGCTATTATCAAAAAACTAAAGTAAGGATGGTAAATTTTTAACTTCAAATGTGAATATCTCCTAAACAATAAGAGATAATTTACTGCTACAAAATTTTTTTAATCTGAACCCAAATGAAGAAATAGGATCGTTTTAAAAATTTAACATAGCCGAGGTGTCCTAATTTGAGGACCCCCCGCCGGGCCCCTGGTTGGCCTATAAGGTCCAAATTCAAAACCTAAACTCGACAACACCTCTTTCCTTTTTGTGCATACCAAATTTCATTAAAAACGGATTAACCGTTTAGAAGTTACCGAATTATTTCCCTCTTTTTTTCCTATACAGTGGGGCAGAATGGAAATTTTTTGGAAATAAATCTGGCATTTCTAAACGGCTGATCCGATAGCGTAGCCAAGGAGTATTCGAGTTTAAGTTTTGAAGATGAACCCCGCAGATGCACCAGGGACGGAGCTGTGGCGGCTCAAAGTAGGGTACCTACGACATGTAAAATTTTTAAACTCGTGCCATTTTTTGTTTTCAACCAAATACAAAGATTTTTATATTTTCTGAAAGCGCTCGACGAGATCTTGAAAAAGCAATACTACTTATATCTTATAATATCCGAGTTATAGGCATTAAAAATTTAGTGATACAAAATTTACCATACCTTGGTCCGCCTTTTTTTAATACCGGGCGTAATTTTGGACCAAATGGACTCAATCTTGTTAGTTAGACAACAAAATTTCCAATAATATACAAAAAATTTCAGATCAATATCATTTAGAGATCCAAAAATATACGTTTTTTAATTTAAAAATTCAAAAAATTTTTGATTTTTGCCGTTTTTTGCCCAAAATGTGTCTTAACTCTTTTATTAATAAAATAAAATTTTCTTTAAGAACATATAACAATTTTATAGTTTTCTAAAAGTTATCTTTACGCAGAACGCTTTGGCGTAAAAAACTTGTCCTATTTTTTGAAAATGTTGCCACTGCGTCCTTCCGAATATGTGTTACAACACAAAGCTTTTTAATATATTTAATATTCAAGGGTTGAACAATTTATTTGGAGTGAGAATTCAAAATTGCTTCTTGCAACACCAACTAATACTGCCATTATTGATCTGAAAGATAAATCCAGTATTAGATTTACGATCAGCATTATTTTTTGCCCAATTCGCATCTGCGTAGCCTATTAGACAATTGTGTTCTGTCTTGTTATCACTGAGCTTTAGATATAGTTAACCGTTTCTTTTTAAATATCGCAAAACGCGTTTCACCTCGTTCCAATCTTCTTTATTTGGACAACAAACCTTTTGAGCTAGAATATTGGATGCGATATCAGGTCGAGTATTGACGCTAATATACAATAGAGACCCAATTAATTTTCGGTATTCTTCATTACTAACTAAATTTTCAGACTGTGATTTTCCATAACCAGGATCAAGAGGGAGTTTTGATATTTTTCCATTTTCCAAACCGTATTCTTTAATTAGATTGTTGATATAATTGTTCTGTCGAATACAAAAATTAAAATTGTTATCTTTAATAACTTCTAAACCAAGATAATGACGAATTTCTCCGAGATTATTAATTTCAAAATTTTCCTTTAGTATATTTTCAATATCATCGATTAACCTTTTATCTTTGGCAGCTACATCGACGTACACAAGTAGGTATATATTCCCTTCCTCGACGAGATATTTTGTATAAAAACAAGGATCTGCCAAATTTAGCTTAAATCCACCTTTCAATAATGTGTCTTGTTCCACACATTAGCGGCTTGTTTCAGACTGTATATACTTTTGTTCAATTTACAAAGATGTTGTGGACTATTTTCCTCAAAACCAGGTGGCTGTTTCACGTATATATCAGTCTCCAAAACTCCGTTCAAAAATGCTGATTTGATATCTATATGAACAACTATCATTTTGTTAACTCCTGCAACTGATAACATTGTTCTCAGAGTAGTTTGTCGAACTACTGGGGCAAATACTTCATTATAATTAGTACCATATTTCTGACTAAACCCTCTAGCTACTAAACGTGCCTTATACTGCTTTATATTATTATTAACATCACGTTTAATTTTATAAGTCCATTTGCAACTTACTATGTTTACCTTAGGAGGAGCAATTACTTAGTTCCAAGTACCAGATTTCTTTAACATATCAATTTCCTCTAACATAGCACGAACCCATTCATTATTTTGTGGAGATTTAACTGCTTCATTATAAGTTTTCGGCTCTATAATTTCATTACAACTTGCTTGTAATATCAAAAAGTCTGGCTTCTTGCCTTTAGTGCTTCTAGTAGATCTTCTAACATTATTCTCCTTCTCAACATTTTCCTCAATCGGGCCTGCACCATGACATTCTGTGTTTTCCACATCTGGGTTTTCAACAAAGTCATCAAGACTACAAAACGAATTATCATCAGATATTACTATCTCATTTGAGGTACTATTATCCTCAATCTGAGTCTCTTTATTCTCATTACTGTTCCTTTTCTCATTAGAACACAGTATTTCTACTAACATCTCCTCAGATTCATTCTTTAAATCATTCTTATTCTTTTCCATATTCTTTTTCTCAGAATTTTCTATGAACTTAACATCCCTGCTAATTACGATCTTATTGCCATATCAAGTAATCGATAACCTTTTGAATGACTATCATATCCGACAGATATATATTCTTGACTTCTGTTATCTAGTTTTCTCAATTTTTACTTGGAAATTAAAGTATATGCTCTTGAACCAAAAATCATCAGATTTTCTATATCAGGTTTCCTATTTTCCCATAATTCATATGGAGTAGTTGGAACAGAACTTGATACTAAACGATTTTGCAAATAGTTTGCTGTCAGTACAGTCTCACCCCACAAATAATTAGGAAGGTTAGCATCATTCAACAAACACCTAACCATTTCGACTAAGGATCTATTCTTCCTTTCAGCAACCCCATTTTGCTGAGAATTATAGGGAACTGTCAATTGTGTAATAACACCACGATCGTCTAAATATTTCTTAAATTCTTTAGACGTATACTCTCCCCCAGTATCTAACCTTATAATCGTTGGATATTGTTGAAACTTATTTCTGACCATTTCAAGGTACATTTTAGTTTTTTCAAAAACTTCTGATTTGTTGCGAAGCAGATAAACTATGGTATATCGACTAAAGTCATCTATAAATGTTAGAAAGTAACGGAAACGACTGGCTGTCTGCATAGGACCACAGATATCTGTGTGAACTAAATCTATAACCTTTTTGGATTTTGAAGTTGAAATATTAAACGGACTTTTGACCATTTTACTTTTAATACAAGCTTCACACTTCTTTTTAACACCACAATCAATAATATAAAAATCTCTTAGCGCTTTTCCATCTTGCATTTTTTTCACATCCTCTATATTTCTATGTCCAAAAATTCTGTGCCAATAATGTTGACACTTATCTCCTTTACATTCAGCAGCCATTGCCTTTTCAGTACAGTATGTACGCATAACAAATAGACCATACCTGTTATCTGCAACTGCAATCTCCTTATCAGACTTGTCATGAATACTGCACAAAGATTCGTGGAAAAGTACCCGAAATCCATTTTCAATTATCTTATTCACTGACAGTAAATTACCAGGAATAAAAAGGACATCTTTAAGATCTACAACTCGCTTTTGATTTTTGCTGTTGACTATTTCAATTTTGCACATGCCTTTACCACTTGACGTTATAGTCTCACCACTTGCCACGGTTACATTCTCCTTCACTGATTTATCAATTGAAACAAAATCGGAAATTCGATTACTTATGTGACACGTTGCACCCGAATCCAAAATCCAGCTGCTAGCACCATTCGGCAGCCCAAAACACATATGATTTTCATTGGATTCACTTAATTTCGCCTTTTGCGCACCCTCTGTTTTGGTTTTCTTAAGTTTCCAACAGTTTTTCATAATATGGCCTTTTAATTTACAATGATGACACACCTTTTGTTTGTGCCAATCTCTCGAAGTCGATTTCATAGCAGTATTTGACGGCACATCCTTTGTTTGACGTTGATATTCTTCAACCAAACTGGTTTCAACCACTCTCAAAGTCAGCTCATCCAACTTACGTGCTTCTAAAGCTGTAACCAGCGTAATAAACGAGGAAGGTAAACTGCTCAACAACATTGCAACAAGCCATCGCTCCATAAACTGTTCACCCAAAGCCTCCAGCTTTTCAAACAAAACTTTAATATCACGTTCCATGGAAAAACGCAATCCACATATCTTTCTCATCAACCGAACACTGGACCCCAATGTGTCTTTCTCATGATGACACCTTAAAATGTTCCAAGCTTCATGTGCTAAATTTGCTTTCTAATTAAAAACAATTGCGGATCTTCCACCGACAAACCAATGATTGCTGTAGCCTCGTCATTTTGCTTATTCCAATCGGCTGTAGTTGGTGTTGGTGGATTTCTGACACAGTTCCACAGCTTTTCACGCTTCAAAATAAGCTCCAACTTATACTTCCACAAATTGTAATTATTACCATTTAGTTTTGTAAACGATGCCTTTAAAATATCCATTTTGTTATGGCTAAACTGGGCCCATAACCTGTTACAACACAAAGCTTTTTAATATATTTAATATTCAAGGGTTGAACAATTTATTTGGAGTGAGAATTCAAAATTTAAAATATTTGACACTACATAATAAAATTTCAAAACTAAAACGATTAAATAAAAATAATTTAATAAAGTATTTTATACAACAAGTTGTTTGTAAAATTATAATCAATATTCATATATCATTAACAATATGACCTATTTTTTATCAGAACTTCAATTTTGGGCGACATGTTCTAAAATTCCAAAGCTGGGATCAGAAAACTGAAAGCAGTTTTGGAAACCTCAATATGTTTTCTATTTACTCCAAAAGTATTTTCCCAGCCCTGAAAGAAATGTGGACCCTATGGGCAAAAATGTAAAAAATCCCATTTTTGGGATTTTCATTCCTATTTTTGGGAATTGCGGGATGCCCTTTGACCTTTTCAATTTTTTTTTACATTCCCTTATTTGAAATGACAAATTTAACAAGCGTTGAAGATTTCATTGAGTTTTGTTCATAAATAAAGATTTTGTCATATATAACATATTTGTTAAATTTCTAAAACTATGATTTATATCAAAATTTTAATAGGGTTGCAGATAGCTACAACAATTTAGTCCATATTTATCCCTTAATATCTTTTTTTAGTTAGATATGGAAATTCTCGACCCTTTACAAAAAATTTCAAGCCAATATCTCAATTACATTCAAAAATATGTTCATTTAAACCTGTGTCCTTTAATTTCATCTTTTTCATATTTTAGTATTTAGTATGACAGAACATACATTTGGTATTGAATAAAATATTTGGACAATTTTTAAAAATAACTTAGTTAATTATTTTATTAAAGACTATAACATTGTATATACAATAAAAAAATATAATTTTATTATGAGCCACGCACAACAACACCTAAATCACCCCACACAAACCACCTTTCCCGCCCACCGAAATATAAAACACAATTTAATACAATATCATCAGTTAGTATAATAGCTTTTTTATTTGAACTGTTTATCTTAAACATAATACAATTAATTCTTACAACCTACTTATATAGTTAATTCCTAACACTACTTATTTTCTATAAAATAATCTGTCATATCGGTATACATATCCAGAAGGTAATATAAGTCCTTTAAATCTTCCTCGTTTTGAGATGATAGAGTTTCATAACAAATCCATCTTTTTCGCATAGTTGAAAGAACAGGATCAGAAGATAGAAGTAAACTATTAAAAATATCTTCATTCTGTGATTGCCTGGAGCATTTTCTTGAGCTGAAAAGTTGAACATGCTTAAAATCTCGATTCCTCGCTTCCTGGGCTTCTTCTGTTAACTCTCCAAGTGGAAGAATATTCGATTCAATTATTATTTGACCATGACACAATACTTTGTGTACTGTTGGTGTTAGTTCCCTCCATGGATACAGAGATACAAGTAATTTAGAAATTTCAGATGTATATTCCCCAAATCGATTTCCATTAATTTTATGTTTACTATTCAGTGCCATTAAAATAGTGTTAACTCTTCGAAGCAACTCCTTGTCGATTCCAGTTATTTTTGAAGTAATTTCAAAATCACGAAAAAAACTTTCTCGCCGTATTACCGTCATTTGTACTACCGCAACTTGGAAGTGGTTTGTCGATGTTTAATCCCATTCTGCTTTTTTCTGGAGCTCTCAGTTCTTTCAATTCTTCATTATTTTTTGTTGATTTAGTAAGATTCTCTGGCACACTTCTATATTTGAGGTCGTATGCTATGTGTAAAAAGTAATCCAAAATTCGTATTCTGGCATAAAGTGGTGAAATTCTGAAAGACAGGACTTCTTCATTAATACTTCTGCTTTTGTTTATATTTGAGAATTGCGACTTTTTCTCATTACATATTGAGCATCTCCAGAAGGAAGAAGTTTCTGTTATGGCATTGCTGACCTTTCCATCGATCATTGTTAAGCTTAGCTGATATGATACGTTAATAATTTTTAATTTAATTTATTTAATTAATTTATTAATTTATTTTTATGCAAATGGGCTCCAGTGCATTTATTTCATCTTTTAAATATTCCACTAAATCTTTTGTTGTTTTCTTTGACTCCTTTATATATTCAAATCCAATGGGTCTACAAAAATTTTTTGAATCCGTAGTTGTATTGATCCATATATCTTCAAATGAATTTCCGATGCTTGACGATGATGGATTAAGGGAATATGAACGAATTCGTAATGGCACTAATGATGACATAAATACACTTTTGTAGTCTGCTAATGTCCGACTTCCACAAGCTTGTTTGTATTCTGGAGGTGCTGATAAACCGTCACATCCCCACTTACACATTAAGACAACATCAAAGTTATGAATTTTCCTTAGTTGGTCTTCTGAAAAGTCTGACACAATTCTTGATGCTGTGTTTTCGAGCAAAGATGATATATCAATACAAGCTTCCACATCATTAACAGCAATAGGTGATGGTATGATAGTTTGTTTTTTTCCTGGATCGTCTTGTATGATGGTAATATATTGTGTCCTTTTTCATGCAGAGCTTTCCTTAATATTTGGTACTTATTTCGACTGAGACCCAGTTCCAACATAAGTGCTATTGCTTCCTCTTCAGTAAAATTTGATTGTGATGTTGGAGTTGGTATACTTTCCACAATTCGCTTAAGTCGTTTTGGTGATGCATTAGGAAGAATAGTTGCAATATGTACGGCATCCATAGGTTGGTTTTCCTTTTTCAGCATTTCGTTAAATGTATCAGCAATTTCCTCATTTAAGATTGAAAAAAGTTTTTGTGTGACCCTCTTTTTTTTGACCTTGAACATAAGTCCTCTTATGACTTGCAAAGCGCTCCTGCTGATGAGTTGTAAGTTGAGATTTCCGTAGTAGTTTCCATCCAACTACAAAATTTTCCATCCAACTACAAAATTTCTTTTGATTTCCATCCACAGACTTACTTTTGTCTACTTTTCTACTATATGTAGTTTTTATATAATTTGAAATGTCTTCAATTCTTTCTGGCCCTTTTGAAGATACACTCCATAAAACGGAACACAACTCTTCGTACTTTGATGTAAAATTCATTGTAGATTTATTAAATATGGTACTTAAAATCTGAGAAGTTTACTTATATACCAATTCTTGTCATTTCCGATACAGGTATTCCAAAGTAAAAAATTACGAACTGTCTACAATTAACATTTAGGACTATATTACTATAACCTGTAATTCAGTCATTGATATTTCTTATTAGTGAATGAATCGAAATTATCATTACCTGTATATTTTTACCTACATGATCATAAAAGAAACAGAACGAAATGATCTGTCGAAAAAATTTAGGTAAAACAAGTAAGAGTGCTATATTCGGCAGTGCCGAATCTTATATACACTTCACCATAGTGTATTTTAAACATAATTGATCTTACAGTCTAGTTAATAAAAACATTAAAAAAATTTGAGTCGATTTAAGCCGAATGGTTCGGCGGCGGCTCAAGCAACTAAATATAGTTCGGCGGCGGCTAAGCTCCGGCTCGAATCCGGTCGGCTTCGACCTCTGATTCATTGCTGGTAAACATTGACGAGACGTAGATTTTGTTTTTGTTTATCGTAAAAAAAAATTGTTTTAAAAAGCACTTGGAAAAAATTTGTGTTAGTTTTAAATTTCAAACTTACATTATTCGCATATAAAATTATTGTACAATAACTCACAATCTACTCTCATACAATTGAAAACGTTTTAAATACTTTTTTCTATTCATTAAAAAATATATTTGCAAAGCAAAAGGGAAAATTATTTTATTTTAACAAAAAATGCAAATCATATTTTTTTTGCTGTGTATACATTGTATGTTTGGATTCCAATCATACAAAAAATACACAGCTGAATAAAACCAAATACATCTACACACACACGTGTACATCTTTTTCTATATACAGTGTTATTGTTGTTTTTATAATAATTTTTTGATGAAATTTTCAGAGGTTGTCTCGGATTTTTGCTCATAACTCCGTTATTTACCGACCGATTTTGCTGATTTTAAATAGCGATCTTCTCGAAAGCATGTCTAATAGAATTATTGAAGATTCGGATCTCGCCGATATCTGGGAAATTATATTATAGAAATTACAAACGGAATGACAAACTTATATATACCCTTCTCACGAAGTTGAAGGGTATAAAAATAGTTATAAATTTCTGAAAAGTTTAGCATAACAGGACTTTTCAATTATAAGGATAAGCAAACAAATAGAAAATAGGTAAATATAAGATTTAAACATGTTCTGTCATATTTAATACTAAAATATGAAAAATATGAAATTAAAGGATACAGGTTTAAATGAACATATTTTTGAATGTAATTGAAATTTTTGTAAAGGGTCGAGAATTTCCATATCTAACTAAAAAAGATATTAAGGGATAAATATGGACTAAATTGTTGTAGATTTCTGCGACCCTATTAAAATTTTGATATAAATCATAGTTTTAGAAATTTAACAAATATGTAATATATGACAAAATCTTTATTTATGAACAAAACTCAATGAAATCTTCAACGCTTGTTAAATTTGCCATTTCAAATAAGAAAATGCAAAAAAAATTGAAAAGGTCAAAGGGCATCCCGCAATTCCCAAAAATAGGAATGAAAATTCCAAAAATGGGATTTTTTACATTTTTGCCCATAGGGTCCACATTTCTTTCAGGGCTGGGAAAATACTTTTGGAGTAAATAGAAAACATATTGAGGTTTCCAAAACTGCTTTCAGTTTTCTGATCCCAGCTTTGGGATTTTAGAACATGTCACCCAAATTTGAAGTTTTGATAGTTTTGATATTCGGAAGGACGCAGTGGCAACATTTTCAATAAATAGGACAAGTTTTCTGCATAAAGATACCTTTTAGAAAACTATAAAATTGTTATATGTTCTTAAAGAAAATTTAATATTAATATTTTATTCGACCTTTCAATTTCCTCAAATCAAATCATTAAACGAGCTCGAGGTCAAAGTTTTAAGTTTTTCAATTTATTTATTTATTTTCTTCAATATTTCGCCATCCACTGGATAGCATCTTCAGGAATAAAATGAGTAACAATAAACAAACAATAAAAACACGTCACAATGCTTTTACATATAATATTGCATATTTCTTAAAGAAAATTTAATTTTATTAATAAAAGAGATAATACACATTTTGGATAAAAAAAACTGCAAAAATCTAAAATTTTTTGAATTTTTCTGCGGGGGTTCATCTTCAAAACTTAAACTCGAATACTCCTTGGCTACGCTCACGCCAAATTTTATACCGATCGGATAAGCCGTTTAGAAATGCCAGATTTATTTCCAAAAATTTCCATTTTGCCCCACTGTGCAGCGGTACAAGATCCGTTGAAATTCTGTTTGTTCGGGATGAATTTAAATTTGGCTATACATTTTCTCAATGGGTTCGAGGCATTTAATACTGCATGATGCGCTAAATAATAATTAGTCGCATATGAACTCGGAGGGTTGCCTGCTCTGATATGTCCCATTTCGAAATACTCTCTAATTACAGAATCATACTGTGATTTAAAATCGGGGTTTTTCAAAAGTCGAGTTACATTTCGCATAAACTGGGACAGAGCACTATGTCGAGAGTCTCCTAATGTCACTTCATTAAGAAATTCCCGACGAATAGGCCAGTAAAATTACATAGCGACCATCGGGGTTCCTATAGGTAGTAGTCCGGTAAAGTTCTTCCCAATATTCCTCAGTTTCCGACAACCGTGTCGCTTGTGGGACTTCTTCAAGTTCCCTAAATCGAGCAAGTTGAGCGTTCAACTCCACTTGGTTGCAGAACGATGCAATAGTATAAGGGGGTTCAGATTAAAAACTTTACCAGTTACTATCTAACCAAAAACTGTTCTCTTGGCGATCAGGTTGCATTGGGATGCTTTCTAACATCCGAAGTTAAAAATTTTGTATAAACAAAACGGTGGCAATCGACCGGTAACTTTTTCGACCACATATGCACAAATTTTCAATTTGAAACTCGGGTCTATTGGAGAACCAATAGTAAGAACGTACATAGTCGAGGAATTTCCAGCCTGGCAATTATGCGGGGTTTGGTTAGATAGGGTTTGAATATGCGGGGTTGCATTGGTACATTTGTATCAGAAGCTATAGGGAGCTGGGGTGAAATTTGCGAACCTTGACCTTGCGACCTAGGATCTCTATGAAGCAAAGAGTGATACACAACGAATAAACACGAATACTTCTACTTCTATATTCTTAAAATCGTGAGAAGTCGCCAAACAATTTGAACAACACCTAAATCTCTTGACAGTTGACAGCCTATCATCTACACTCTGACACAGGAAGTTATTTGGATAAATCAGAATTTACGACGTAAATTCCACAAAAAACGGGTTAAAAGTATAAAAATATTAAAGTGATTTTATACGTTGTTCATTTTTTAAAGAGTAAAATTTTACAAAAAAATGGGTTTAAAATATTTCGAACAACAATTTGTTATAGTGTAAAAGCACTTTAAATATTAAAAATGGTATAAAAATGTATAAAAACACACTAATACTGCAAAGGAATAAACGGTTACTCACTTCGAATAAATATAATTATTTTTTAAATTAAAGTTTATTAAAGGGTTAAATTTATATTTAAATAACACGAGTTATTTATTTCCGCGGGTAAAAATTGAGTAAAAATGTACTTTATCACTTGTACGGATAAACCGTACAATCAAAATATTGAAGCACTAATGTGTGTGACAATTAAAGCAAAAGAAAAATTAAAAAACAACCAACAACACTGTAGCATTTTTGTATTATTATAATTAATAACACTCTCACTTCTCATGGGTATATAGATAGAATAAAAATATATAATTTTTATTTTTATTATTTAAATTAATTTATTTAATATTAATAAGATAAATATCACAAATAAAAAATTCACAAATTTATTTTATTTCTTCGCGTGTCCGTTCGTTTTTGTTTACATATTTGTTTACTTTCTTTCTTTCTTTCTTAACAGCGGAGTTAACAGCGTATAAAGAAGCTGGGATTAATAAAAAACAAAACACTTTCAAGTAAATAAAAGAAACGCGGGTAAAAAGGAACTGAGTAAATAAATAAAAATATGCACTGATATAAGAGTTTTTTATATTTTTTTTGTTCTTTCACTTTATGCACGAAAACGTACCTTTTTTCCATAGGAATTTCGGGGTAAGGGCGTAATGAATAGAATAACTTCCAAGTAGAATAAGTTAGGGAGAAACAAAATGGGATAGCTGAAAATAGAAATATTTTCTTAAAATATATCAAGGACTCGGGGGGTTTTAATCCGGTTCGAAGGATCAAAAGGTTTCCTTGAAATATTTCTCGAAAATATCGGGGTAAGAAAAAAATATGAATAATACTAGTATTTTTAATTTTTTCCATAGAAAAATTGTATAGCGCTGGTGGCTTTGACTTGTTTAATATATTAATAATATTAAATCAATAATAAAAAGTCGATTTTTTTGAAAAAATAAGGAAGTCAGAAAAAGTCAAGAATGTTGGACAAGTTTGATAAAGGACGTAAAAACTAGTTTAAGTTTTGGATAAATTTGAAAGAGATCGTAAGAAGTCTTCAAAGATCGAAGGAAACAAATTGAGAAAGCCGGAAATAAGTGGAAACTCGGCTTTTTATTATATTTTAAAAATTCGAAATTCCAAAAATTTCGAAAAACGTCGTTAAAATTCGACTTTTTTAAATGATATGTAAATATATTTTAAATTTCAGAGATTTGTACAAATTATTCAATAATTTACAAGATTGGATAAAATATACCCACCTTAAAGTATACCAATCGGCTCAGAAGCATTTTCTGAGTCCGTCCGTCTGTCCGTTCGTCCATGTAAAACGTGTAATCAAACTACAGGTCGCAATTTTGAAGATAATAAAATTAAATTTGGTACATTATCATTTATTGTCCCAGGGACGAAGCCAATTGAAAATGGTTAAGATCATTCCATTATTTCACCTAGCCCCATACAACAATAGAGCTTTTAAACTTTGTAATCAAACTACAGATCGCAATTTTGGAAATAATTCAATGAAATTTGACACATTATCTTTTATGGCACCGTAGACGAAGCCTGTTGAAAATGGTTTACATCGGTCCATTATTTCACCTAACTCCAATACAATTGAACCCGCCGAATAGGGCTTTTAAGTTCATTATTATGTTTAATATACTCATATCTCGACAAAAAGCTGCAAAAACCAAGTTCTATACAAGACTTGATGACCCTCACGAGTTCCATAATTATTGGTCCTCATATGACCCTAGTCACTTTGAAAAGCCCCTATCAAAATTTCACTTAAACGTCCACAATTTTATTCAACAATAAACGGCTGAAGTGTGTGTGTCAAAGGTGTAGGCTATTATATTGTCGGCCTCGTCCGACTATAATTTTTTACTTGTTTAATATGTATGTACGTTGATAAAGTTTTAGTATAAAACTTTTGGAGTCTAGATTTTATAATTTTCCAGGTCAACACGGCCTCTATTGCTAGTCCGCTTATTTATGTTTATAATATTTATATTGAGCTGAATATAATTGTAAATATTTAGCCAAATTGAATTACGAAAACACGTGTCGGAAATTGATTGAAATGTATAAAATTCCTTTAACCCATTTTCGGCGTTTACTCACTTTCCAGGGCTAAAATTTTACACAAGTAAGTTTTTGGCACTATTAAATAAAATAAGATCCATCTAAACAAAAAAAAAAAAAAAAACACTAACTAACTTCCCTAGCCGGGATTTGAACGGCTGGGGAAAATTTTATTTTTTATTTTTTTAATTACAATCAGAATATGACTATTATTTCTTCGTTTTTTTAATATGTAGATTTATGTACAATTTATAACAAACTAAATAACCCATTATTTTCACAGTTTCTCTAAGTAAATTGGTAGACCCCATAATAATAGAATATGACTATTATTATTTCTTCGTTTTTAATATGTAGATTTATGTACAATTTATAACAAACTAAATAACCCATTATTTTCACAGTTTCTCTAAGTAAATTGGTAGACCCCATAATAATAAAATAATAGAATATGACTATTATTATTTCTTCGTTTTTAATATGTAGATTTATGTACAATTTATAACAAACTAAATAACCCATTATTTTCAAAGTTTCTCTAAGTAAATTGGTAGACCCCAAGACTAAGTAGTTTCCACAAATTTCTGTCCACAAAGAAGCTGCATAATTATATTGAGCAGAGAGAATAGTCTAAGTCCGTTTCGGCTTTTGGTTGTGTTGTTGAGTGATAGTGGTTAAAATTCTAAATGAAAACAGCAAACAAAATAATAAAAAATAAAAGAAGCCACAAGAGAAATTGAAATAATTGAAGAAATAAATATTAATGAAAATGGGTAAAGAAAATATATAATTCTTTAAAATGATTTGAAAAATGACAAAGAAAGAAAAAAAAAAACAAATCAGAAAACTCAAGAAAGAAGCAAATTTAAGAAAATCACTATACTCCAAAAAAAAAAATAAATTTGAAAGTTGAAATACATTAAAAAGTGAATGTTTAATAGAAAATTTCAAATTTTCAAAATAAATAAGAAATTAATATGATTTCTTATTTATTTTGAAAATTTGAAATTTTCTATTAAACATTCACTTTTTAATGTATTTCAACTTTCAAATTTATTTATTTTTTTTTTTTTTGAGTATAGTGATTTTCTTAAATTTGCTTCTTTCTTGAGTTTTCTGATTTGTTTTTTTTTTCTTTCTTTGTCATTTTTCAAATCATTTTAAAGAATTATATATTTTCTTTACCCATTTTCATTAATATTTATTTCTTCAATTATTTCAATTTCTCTTGTGGCTTCTATTATTTTTTATTATTTTGTTTGCTGTTTTCATTTAGAATTTTAACCACTATCACTCAACAACACAACCAAAAGCCGAAACTGACTTAGACTATTCTCTCTGCTCAATATAATTATGCAGCTTCTTTGTGGACAGAAATTTGTGGAAACTACTTAGTCTTGGGGTCTACCAATTTACTTAGAGAAACTTTGAAAATAATGGGTTATTTAGTTTGTTATAAATTGTACATAAATCTACATATTAAAAACGAAGAAATAATAATAGTCATATTCTATTATTCTATTATTATGGGGTCTACCAATTTACTTAGAGAAACTGTGAAAATAATGGGTTATTTAGTTTGTTATAAATTGTACATAAATCTACATATTAAAAACGAAGAAATAATAATAGTCATATTCTATTATTCTATTATTATGGTGTCTACCAATTTACTTAGAGAAACTGTGAAAATAATGGGTTATTTAGTTTGTTATAAATTGTACATAAATCTACATATTAAAAAAACGAAGAAATAATAGTCATATTCTGATTGTAATTAAAAAATAAAAAATAAAATTTTCCCCAGCCGTTCAAATCCCGGCTGGGGAAGTTAGTTAGTGTTTTTTTTTTTTTGTTTAGATGGATCTTATTTTATTTAACAGTGCCAAAAACTTACTTGTGTAAAATTTTAGCCCTGGAAAGTGAGTAAACGCCGAAAATGGGTTAAAGGAATTTTATACATTTCAATCAATTTCCGACACGTGTTTTCGTAATTTAATTTGGCTAAATATTTACAATTATATTCAGCTGAATATAAATATTATAAACATAAATAAGCGGACTAGCAATAGAGGCCGTGTTGACCTGGAAAATTATAAAATCTAGACTCCAAAAGTTTTATACTAAAACTTTAACAACGTACATACATATTAAACAAGTAAAAAATTATAGTCGGACGAGGCCGACAATATAATACCCTACACCTTTGACACACACACTTCAGCCGTTTATTATTGAATAAAATTGTGGACGTTTAAGTGAAATTTTGATAGGGGCTTTTCAAAGTGACTAGGGTCATATGAGGACCAATAATTATGGAACTCGTGAGGGTCATCAAGTCTTGTATAGAACTTGGTTTTTGCAGCTTTTTGTCGAGATATGAGTATATTAAACATAATAATGAACTTAAAAGCCCTATTCGGCGGGTTCAATTGTATTGGAGTTAGGTGAAATAATGGACCGATGTAAACCATTTTCAACAGGCTTCGTCTACGGTGCCATAAAAGATAATGTGTCAAATTTCATTGAATTATTTCCAAAATTGCGACCTGTAGTTTGATTACAAAGTTTAAAAGCTCTATTGTTGTATGGGGCTAGGTGAAATAATGGACTGATCTTAACCATTTTCAATTGGCTTCGTCCCTGGGACAATAAAAGATAATGTACCAAATTTAATTTTATTATCTTCAAAATTGCGACCTGTAGTTTGATTACACGTTTTACATGGACGAACGGATAAATATTTTATAATGTTATCAAATTCGACGATTTTGCCAATTTTTTTCATCAGATTTTAAACATTTAAGATCATCCGAAAAATGTTTCTCCTGAATATTCTTTACAATTGTTTTTAAAGCAAGTTTCCTGAAATAAATGAAACGCTTTTTATCCTTTTTTCCAATCACATGAATAAATTTATGTACATACGCTACTATATTTTGCAAAACAATAAATTTATTTCTATGATTTATTTTACCAAAGATATCCTTACTCTCTTGAACTGTAATAATCTTAGCAGATTTTTTTATTTCTGGTATCTCACACTTTTCAAAAATCCTTGAAATATATGGCTCCTTTTTCAATAAGAATTTAGGACCATTAAACCAAAATTTATTTTCTACTATTTCCTTGACCAATAATCCTCTTGAAATAAGATCTGCTGGATTATCTTCTGAGCTGACATGTTTCCATTTATTTATGTTACTATTTTCCTGTATAAAGCTTACTATATTTGAAACAAATATCTGCAAACGTGCAGGATCTAATCTAAGCCAACTCAAAACTATTGATGAATCAGTATAGTAGAAAATGTCATTGAATGTTATCTTAAAGCTATCGATTACAACCTTTATTAGCTCAACTAATAACACACCTGCACATAATTCCAATCTTGGCAGTAAAAGAATTTTAATAGGAGCTATTCTTGATTTAGATGCAGCTAAATGACATTGCTGCCTATGGACTTTACATAGACCGCTGCCCCATATGCCTTCATGGATGCATCACAAAATCCATGAAGTTCTATTTGTGTTGGTTTGACACAAATAATATGTCTTGGAACGTTTACTTCATTCAGAAACTTGAAATTGTCTTTAATTTTTCATTAGTACACCATTTCCTTAAAGGCATACCGAACTCCATCAATATATTGTCAATATTTTCTCTAACTCGTTTTAATGATTCTATACAATTTTCTCCAGTCATCAAATCGTCCATATAAAAATCATTCCAAATTACGTCTGATTCAATTGAAAAATTGTCTTCTTTACAATCTGCTATTTTTGTTAACATTTTACTGCTAAATATGGAGCCGAAGCTGTTCCATATGTAACAGTTTTAAGCGCATATGTTTTAATAGTTTCCTCTGGATTCCAGCGCCAAAATATTAACTAATATTTTCTGGCAGCTTCAGAAATCCAGATTTGTCTATACATTTTTTCAATATCAGCCGAAAAAACATAACGATGTTTTCTAAATCTTAATAAAATCTTAAAAAGATTTTATTAAGATGTATATATATATATATATATATATATATATATATATATATATATATATATATATATATATATATATATATATATATATAATATATATAATATAATATTGGATATTTTATCCAATCTTGTAAATTATTGAATAATTTGTACAAATCTCTGAAATTTAAAATATATTTACATATCATTTAAAAAAGTCGAATTTTAACGACGTTTTTCTAAATTTTTGGAATTTCGAATTTTTAAAATATAATAAAAGGCCGACTTTCCACTTATTTCCGGCTTTCTCAATTTGTTTTCTTCGATCTTTGAAGACTTCTTACGATCTCTTTCAAATTTATCCAAAACTTAAACTAGTTTTTACGTCCTTTATCAAACTTGTCCAACATTCTTGACTTTTTCTGACTTCCTTATTTTTTCAAAAAAATCGACTTTTTATTATTGATTTAATATTATTAATATATTAAACAAGTCAAAGCCACCAGCGCTATACAATTTTTCTATGGAAAAAATTAAAAATACTAGTATTATTCATATTTTTTTCATACCCCGATATTTTCGAGAAATATTTCAAGGAAACCTTTTGATCCTTCGAACCGGATTAAAACCCCCCGAGTCCTTGATATATTTTAAGAAAATATTTCTATTTTCAGCTATCCCATTTTGTTTCTCCCTAACTTATTCTACTTGGAAGTTATTCTATTCATTACGCCCTTACCCCGAAATTCCTATGGAAAAAAGGTAAGTTTTCGTGCATAAAGTGAAAGAACAAAAAAAATATAAAAAATTCTTATATTTATTTATTTACTCAGTTCCTTTTTACCCGCGTTTCTTTTATTTACTTGAAAGTGTTTTGTTTTTTATTAATCCCAGCTTCTTTATACGCTGTTAACTCCGCTGTTAAGAAAGAAAGAAAGTAAACAAATATGTAAACAAAAACGAACGGACACGCGAAGAAATAAAATAAATTTGTGAATTTTTTATTTGTGATATTTATCTTATTAATATTAAATAAATTAATTTAAATAATAAAAATAAAAATTATTTATTTTTATTCTATCTATGTACCCATGAGAAGTGAGAGTGTTATTAATTATAATAATACAAAAATGCTACAGTGTTGTTGGTTGTTTTTTAATTTTTCTTTTGCTTTAATTGTCACACGCATTAGTGCTTCAATATTTTGATTGTACGGATAAACCGGTTACTGTGTATTTTAAAGTGATAAAGTACATTTTTACTCAATTTTTACCCGCGGAAATAAATAACTCGTGTTATTTAAATATAAATTTAACCCTTTAATAAACTTTAATTTAAAAAATAATTATATTTATTCGAAGTGAGTAACCGTTTATTCCTTTGCAGTATTAGTGTGTTTTTATACATTTTTATACCATTTTTAATATTTAAAGTGCTTTTACACTATAACAAATTGTTGTCCGAAATATTTTAAACCCATTTTTTTGTAAAATTTTACTCTTTAAAAATGAACAACGTGTAAAATCACTTTAATATTTAATATTTTTATACTTTTAACCCGTTTTTTGTGGAATTTACGTCGTAAATTCTGATTTATCCAAATAACTTCCTTTGTCAGAGTGTAGATGATAGGCTGTCTGATGCAAATGTACCAATGCAACCCCGCATATTCAAAATAGAAGTATATATCATATTAAAATAGAAGTAAATTTAGAATAAATAAAAAAAGTTATATATATATATATATATATATATATATATATATATGTATATATATATATATATTATATATATATATATATATATATATATATATATATATATAATATATATATTATATATATATTATAATATATATATATATATATAAATATATAATATATATATATATATATAAATATATATATATATATATATATATATATATATATATATATTCCATTTATTACTTTATACTTATTACTTTATTACTGAACAGACTAAAAGGTCAGCTTTGCTTCTCAACCACACTATCTCCACAAGGGTTAAATTGTGTTTCAATTATTTATATTTTAATGAAACGCCGATTTATTGCTTTGAGGTCTTCACCGCTCGAAAGCTAGAATCAGAGTGATTTTTATTTAAATGTTCGTCATACATCTAACCAAGCATTAAAAAAAAACGAATATAACATAAAACAGAATGAATGACAATTTTACATTACATGTGACTATCAAACTGTAAACATTATTTTATCACACAGAGTTGTATTTAATAAACAAAAATAATTGATTGTAAAAATTAAGTGTAAATTATTGTCCGTTAAATTCAAAATTATTAAAATAAATGACAAAATAGTAGTTTTAAACATAAAGCAAACAAAATATAAGATTTAGTAAACTATAATGAACCATAATATAACATGTATGAATATATCTGCTACAATCTCCCCCTCTGTTGTAAAAAATCGTGCCGATTATACAACAGCACCTAAGGATTTAACTTCTTTGTTGCATTGCATAAATACGTTGTTGCTGACGTTGTTACTACTGGTACATTTGAACAGCTTTGATCTTCATCATTTCTTGGATGACCCCTTTTTCGAATTGGGTAGATCGGTTTCGTTGAATTGCCATCATAGGGAACAAGTGCTGATACATGGTTCGTGGCGAAGGGAGTATTAACATCTTCCGCTATAGCAATTGTAAAGCAAGATGATTCTTTTTTAGCAATTACAATATATGGACCATCTCTTCTTGGAGTAAATTTGGAGGTTAAACCTTGGCTTGCTTTGCTCCGTATGTGCGTGGTAACTAAGACTTTATCACCAATGTTTATAATTGCTTGTGGTTTACTAGTGCGGTCTACAATGATTTTGTTTCTATCCTGCATTTGCTCTTGACATTCATTTGCTAACTCTAAAGTATTTGCCAAACGTAGCAGATGTGGAGTAATTTGTGGAATGAAGTTTTCGGAGTTCACAATCGCTTTAAAATCATATTGTACTTCTGTTGGTGTTCTTAACTCTCTTCCAAATGTGAGATAAGCAGCAGTATAACCAGTGCTATCGCATTTTGCAGTATTCATCGCGAATCTTATGGATGGTAACATTAAATTCCACCTGTTGTGCTCCTTTTTGACGCAAATAGACAATTGAGTTTTTAAATCTCTATTCTTCCTTTCTACAGGATTTGATTCTGGATGGTATATTGGAGTAAACGTCTGGTGTATACCCAAACAAATTGTTAGCTTCTGCATCAATGATGATATAAACTGAGTTCCGTTGTCTGTATGAATTCTGCGTGGTATACCATATCTAAGGATTACCTCATTTAATAGCGTTAAAGCACAATTTTTTGAAGAACCTTCTCTTAAAGCAAATAATTCAACCCAGCGAGTACATATGTCTTCAACTATTAAAACCCATTGATAGCCATCTTTAGTTCTTGGCAGGGGTCCAAACAAATCAACTGCAATAACTTCAAATCGTTTATTACTGCTTACAGTTTGTAATAAGCCCATAGGTTTCTGGTTTACTGGTTTGTATTTCTTACAATCATCACATGATTTCACATATTTCTCAATATCAGCCCGAATTCCTGACCAGTAAAATGATCTTGTGATACGACAAATTGTTTTGTCGATACCATAATGGCCTGCTATCGGATCGTTGTGGTATTTAACAAGGATTTCGTCGCGAAGAGATTTTGGTAATACTATTTGTCCGCTTTCCGAATCTTGTTCTGAACAAAACCTATACAATATACCATCAACCATTATATATCCTCGGTTGGTATAACGAATAACGTTTTCATCATTATTTTCAAATGAGACTATGATGTTTCTAATTTCTTCATCTTCCAGTTGTGCAGTACGAAACTCTTCAGCTCCTTTTCTCGGAAAGTCAATTTGAATATGATTACATTCACATGCTTCTACGCATTTATCATTAGGGCAAGGCGGTCTTGATAGGGTATCCGCAATAATGTTTTGCTTACCAGGAGTGTACGAAAAACTTAAATTATAGCTTTGTAGCAATAATGACCAACGTGCTAGTCTTCCTGTGGGAGATTTTAACGTAAACAGCCATTTTAGAGGTTGGTGGTTAATACCATAATTTCGGCTCCTTCAATGTAGCCTCTAAACTTTTGAATAGCCCAAACAATTGCTAACGCCTCTCTCTCTGTGGTAGAATAGTTTCTTTCAGCAGGAAGCAACAGTCGACTGGCATATTCTATTGGCTTTCCATCATGTTTCTCCCCCTGCATCAAAACAGCTCCTAAGGCATATTTGCTAGCATCGGTTCTCAAATAGAATTTTTCATTTTCCACACAATTGCTAACGCCTCTATCTCTGTGGTAGAATAGTTTCTTTCAGCAAGAAGCAACAGTCGACTGGCATATTCTATTGGCTTTTCATCATGTTTCTCCCCCTGCATCAAAACAGCTCCTAAGACATATTTGCCGGTTCTCAAATAGAATTTTTCATTTTCCTTCACCTGTTGTAATATAGGTGGTGAGATTATAATTTTTTTTAATTTATCAAACGATGTTTGCTCTTCTGTTGTCCATTTCCAAATTGCTTTCTTTTTCGTCAGATTAGACAATGGCTTAGAAACTTCCGCGAAATTTGGAATAAATCGACGAAACCAGGAACAAGTTTGAAGAAATGATATATGCTGTTTTAGGTTTTTGGGTTCAGTACGATTGAGAATAGCAACTGTCTTATCTGGGTCGACTTTTAGTCCATTGGTAGTCAAAATGTGACCTAAATATTTTACCTCTGGCTTGCAAAATGTACATTTTTTCCTATTTAGATGAAACCCAAGTACTTTTAGTTTTTCAAATGTTAATTTTAAATCATTTAAATGCGAATTGAAATCTTTTGAACAAACGATTATATCGTTGTATAGGGTTGTCATAAAAAGTGTAGTTTTGGTTGCGTGTAACACATCGTCGATCCTTGGCAGTGGGTAAGTATCCGTCACTGTTATTGCATTGAGACGTCTGTAGTCTACACATAGTCTTATACTTCCATCCTTTTTGGGTATAAGAACCACTGGGAAGGCCCATGGGGATTCAGTTTCCTCTATAACATTTTCATCTAGCATTTTATCAAGCTCATTGCGAAGTTTTAGTTTCATCGCTGGCGATAGACGGTACGGAGCAGTGGCAATTGGCTCATGATCTCCTGTGTTGATTGTGTGAACAACGCCCTCTATTAGGTTGACAATATTTTCAAAAATTTCTTGTTGTTCATTTAACAGGTTTTCAAGATTTTCTTTTTGGTTTCTTGATAAGTTTGGCCCTTCATCAATTCTTAAATTTATATTTATTGAATTTAATTCGAAATAGTAATTTGGCGATTCCTCGTTTAGCTTAAAAAGATTAGGAAAAAGATCAGAAACTTTTGGGGTTTCGTAATTTTGTGGCAAACAGTCTGAAAATATTTTGTTTATTCCATTTGTGGAAAATTCATTTTTCATTGGAGATGTTCTGTTTGGCGTTTTATTTATTTCTGCGAACCACGACATTAAGTCATCTATGGCCTTTTTCGGTTTTGGAGTTTTTTGTTGCTCAATTGTAGTTTGGCTAATGGATACGCGTTCGGCTACTTTAGATGGTTTGTTTTTAAATTCAAATATATTTTGTGGTTCGTCTTTAAAGTACCAAGTTCTTTGCGCCAAATCCGTTACGATTCCGATTTGCTCCAAAAAATCTATACCTAGCAGAGTTCTGTTATCTTTCGCAGTAGGTAAGCAAATAAGACGTATACATTTAAAACGTTTTCCAATAGTGATGTTCGCTATTGTTGATAACACCGTATCATTAGTTATACTGCCGTCGGCTAACGTTATTTCCGCCAGTACTTTTTGGAAAACTTGTCTTTTTTCTTTCAATTTTTGAAAAATATGGTGTCTTGCGACACTTGTTCTTGCGGCTGTGTCCATATAGGCTTCTCCATTCAAACCATTTACATTTATATTTACTGATGGAACATTTCTGCCTACTATTGTGGTGTGGATACTATTAAAATCTAGTTCTTTTGGACTTTCCATGTTACTAACAGTTTTATTGTTGCATGTGGGACAATTGGACCTGTAGTACCCAGTAGCACCGCAACCATAACAACTTAATTTGACTTCTTCTTGGTTTCCCTATCTCTCCTGCTCAATTCGTTTGTAGCAAACATCTGCGGAATGATTTCTATTCCTACAATATGTACATCGAGCGTTGGTTTTTTCTTTAGGCTCTATATTTTTGCGTATAGGTTCACTATTTTCAAGAAGTGTTAATTCTATTTCTCGAGCTTTGTTTAATAAATCTTGGAAAGTTTCAATACTATCTCTGCTGATCTTTTCTCTGACTTGAACAGTTATTTGGGAGAATATCATATTTATTATTGTTTTTTCTGAAATTCTTTCTTTAAGTTGGGCAAACAATCGTCTTTTTTTGTCTTGAAATATTTCTGCAAAAATTCTCCAGTCAGGTTTTGGAGGGGAAAAGGCATTTCTTAGAAGCGAAATAGCTTCTTCAAAAGTTTTGGCTTCGTGTTTTACACCCTGCCACCAGGTTGAGGCATAGCCTTCAAGTAAAAGAGGAAGACTGAGAAGAGCAAAAATATCGGACACATTCTCAGCTTCTTTAAAAACAAGCACAGTGGCGATAAAATCTTCCACTTTTGTGGCACTACGACCCCCATTAAATCTAGCGCTGCAGGAGCTAAAGGTCTACTTATTATTCTGTCTAGGATTGAAGTTTCCCATAAGAATAGAAAACTGACGTTCTGTTAGGCTAATCATTTGAGGATTAGTTTCACGGTTTGCTTCAGGGAAATTTGTCTCATCGGGCAAAGGATTGTGTCTGGACAAAGGATTTTGTTGTGCCGTACTGGCTGTGGATACTGTAGACGCAGTGGAAGTTGTGGCTCTAACAGGAGTACTAACATTTTGTTTTGTGGTTGAATTATTTGCGTTTTGTGAATTCATTGTAGTTCTAGGCATTTTGACTATACTTACTAACAGTATGGCAACACTATTATACACAAGTAGCAATATTCGAATGTCAAGCAAGAAACAAACGGAGCATGCGCCAACGTGATTGTGTATATAAGAATTAACAGTTAACAATTTAGTAATTAACTGTGTATGAGGCAGTTAATTACCAAAAACAAAGCAATATTTATGCAACAACAACGTATTATGTAGGACAAGCTGCCACCAAAAACTGCATAAATTGTTGTTTATAAGATTCTCAACGAGAACTATTGTTGGTTCTGGATTTTTAATTTAATTTTTTTTCAAAAAAAAAAAGTTTTAATAGTTTAAAAAAAACTTTATTTGCGTTGGGCGCCAATGTAGCGGGGAGCTAAGGTTTTATTTATTATATTTAAATTATAGGTTGGTCCTAAAGAGACTAAAAGGTCAGCTTTGGTTCTCAACCACACAATCTCCACAAGGGTTAAATTGTGTTTTAATAATTTATATTTAAATGAAACGCCGATTTATTGCTTTGAGGTCTTCACCGTTCGAAAGCTAGAATCAGAGTGATTTTTATTTAAATGTTCGTCTTACATTTAACCAAGCATTAAAACGAAACGAATATAACATAAAAAAGAATGAATGATAATTTTACATTACATGTGACTTTCAAACTGTAAACATTATTTTATCACACAGAGTTGTATTTAATAAACAAAAAATAATTGATTGTAAATATTAAGTGTAAATAATTGTCCGTTAAATTCAAAATTATTAAAATAAATGACAAAATAGTAGTTTTAAACATAAAGCAAACAAAATATAAGATTTAGTAAACAATAATGAACCATAATATATATATATATATATATATATATATATATATATATATATATATATATATATATATATATATATATATATATATATATATATATATATATATATATATATATATATCTATATATATATATATATATATATATATATATATATATAATATATATATATATATATATATATATAATATATAATATATATATATATATATATATATATATATATATATATATATATATATATATAATATATATATATATATATATATAAGAAAATCTTACGAAGCAACAGGTCACGAACCTCCCCTCCGACGAGCAATAAGGCTGGATAGTTGCTTGCTGCTTGCCTGAATATTCTTCTAAAAAATGTTTGTATTTGTTTTTTTAACGTTATATGCTACAGATTTTTGGCGCCCAACGTAGAAAATGTTTTTTTTTTAATATTTTTGATCTAATGTTTTGTGGATCAGTAGTTATCTGTTCGGATCCTAATTATAAACTTTTTTCTTTTTATTTAACAATTCATTACTATTATTTTCAATTCTTATTTTAGTAACATTTAATATGATGGATTATGTTGTGTTTCGATTTTAACCTTTTATTTTATGTTATTCTTCTTTCTCTCCTCCATCTCTTTCAGTATTTTTATTAAAACACTTTATACCTAATCGGAATTTAGATACTGGATAGTTAAGCTAGGTCTAAGAGTGATATTTGTTTTAATAAATGTACTCTAATCTACTTTCGAAGGAAATAGAAAAATTCAAGAAAAGTCTATCCTCAAAAGTAAAATCTTTTAAATTCTAAAATAATTTGAAAATATATTAAATTTTAAAACAATCTAAAAGCAAAATATTTTATACACAGCATATTATAGCCATTAGTAAATATAAAATCAAACAGTTGAATAATGTTTCGTTTTCAAAAGAAAGAATTAATTTACACTATAACAATATTTTATTATTTTTGTTATTTTTTTCTTCGTACTAATTTTATTTTTATTAGTTTTTGCATGCTTTATTTATTTTTACGTGAATTAGTCCAAATATATTCAATAATGTTCAACTTTCACATCAGCCTTTACAACCACCTCCCCCAACTAATCAAACTCCTTCGCACATGCAAACGTTACCAGCTGTTAAAGAACAGACTTTCAGAGAAAGACATGATAATTCTTCGGATTCCCCTTCTCATTCTCGTTCCAATCATAGTAATGCAATTCCTAGACCAAATAGCAATAATCAGAGAACAGCTTTGACTTCTGATCTATATGTTAGACCAGATAAGGTATTCAAACGATTTCTAATTGGAAAATTAAATTCTCAGGGTCAACTAATAGTTTATCAGTAGATAGTTTTATCTACAGAGTTGAGGCTTTAACTGCAAAAACACTGTATGGAGACTATGAATTGTTATGTAATTACGCTGGTTCATTATTTGAGGGAAAGGCTACCGATTGGTTTTGGAGATATCATCAGCGAGATCCTAGTATTACCTGGTCAAAACTTTGTAAAGCTCTTAGGGAACAATCTAGATATTCGCGAACAGATATAGATTTTTTGGAATTAATTAGTCAGAAAACAGAAACCTAACGAAACGTTTGACAGTTTTTATGAGGCTGTTAATGAGTTGGTTAACCGTTAACCGTCTTTTCGGAAGAGCCTGTAGAAATTTTAGTTTGTGATGGTGATGAAGTTGCAGAAATAAAATTAGTTTACTCGAATTGCCAGACCCTGATCATAGATACCAGGATTGTCTATCGGTTCGGACCATATTTTTATAAATTGTAAACACTGTCAATCAAAAAACCTAAAGACCAGTGCATAGAGATGTGCACCAAAAAAACCATCGCAGGAAACGCAAATATAATTTATATTTTACAAAAACCTGATTTAGAAAATAATGCTACAGAGAATATCAATGAAGCGAAGAAAAAGTGTTCCAATGCGAAATCTTTTGAATCACTTAAATTTGACTCACTCAAAGATTTTTCATTTGTTCCACAGATTTTTAAACCTTTTCTCACTAGATTGCGCAAATATTATCAGATAAGGAAACGTATTTTTAAAGAGAGTCCTAATATTAACAGATCATCTCTACGTATGCGAAACTTTTGGCAAAAGCAGTTTAAACACAAATTTGTCGCATCCGTGTTGGATATACCATGTGATGTAAGACCATATGCTGAGGTTATTCTCTTTGGCAAAAATACTCTAAGGTTGTTAGACACAGGAGCGTCAATAAGTTGCATTGGGTCCGAAGCTGCAAGAGAATTTTTGTCTTCAGATGTTCCATATAGAATAATAATCTCATCTATAAAAACTGTTGATGGTAGAAGCCAGCATATTGTTGGTTTTGTAGAAACTGTATGATTTGTTGCTTAATAGTATTAACCAAGTTTCTTTTTCAAATATATCTACTTCTGTTAATGAAATTATTGAACAAATCCCTCTGTCACCTGTACAAAAGCAACAAATCCAACAGGTTATTAACCTATTTCCGTTCTTTGCTAAAGAAGGTTTTGGTAAGACTAGTGTCTTAAGCCATTTTATCGATACAGGAGATGCTAGGCCCATAAAGTGAAGACATTTTCCTGTGTATCCTGCTATTGAGAAGTTAATCGACGATGTATTGAATAGGATGTTAGCACTAGGCGTTATCATGGAATCCAACAGTGCATGGTCTTCTCTGTTATTCTTCATAGAAAGCCTGGTTGTGTTTAGATAGCCGAAAGTTAAACTCGGGCACAGTAAGTGATGCTTATCCTCTTCCACAAATTGATGGAATCCTGAGTAGACTACCAAAAGCCGAATTTATAACCAATCTAGACCTCAAGGATACTTTTTGGCAGATTCCGTTAGAGCTGTTATATTGTAATGCCTTTTGGGCCTTGCAATACCCCACATACCATGTCTCGACTCATGGATAAAGTGATACCGCCATCTCTCTGAATAGATGTGTTTGTTTATCTCGATGATCTTCTGATCATTCCGGTTACGTTTGAAAAACATCTTGGGGTTCTAAGGGTTATTGCAAGTAAAATTCGGGAATCTGGACTGACTTTTAACGTAGAAAAGAGTAGGTTTCGTGTACCGGAAGTGAAATATTTAGGTCATTTGGTTGGTAACGGGGATATTCAAGCAGATCCGGAAAAGGTGTCCGCCATAACAAATTTCTCAGTACCGAGATCTTAAAATAAGTTCGAAGATTTCTAGGAATGACGAAATGGTACCGGAAATTTATTATGAATTATGCTTCTATTACTACACCTATGACTGATTTGTTGAGTAGTAATAGAAAAATTGTTTGAACCGATGAAGCTCAAAAGGCTTTCGAGGTTTTAAAGTCTCATTTGAGCACCGCTCCCGTTTTACATAGCCCAGATTTCACTAAACCGTTTTTCATACATTGTGATGCTAGTAAAACGGGTATAGGAAGAGTAATAGTTCAAAAGAATTCGGAAGATGAAGAGGTTCCTGTGGCATTTATGTCCAAGAAACTCAATCAAGCCCATCGAAACTATTGTATTCTTTACATTTTAGATCAAATGAATACAGACAGCTCTTGAATGAGGTTGGGGAAAAATTGGACCAGATGTCGGACTTAAAGATAGTAGACGGTTATCTTTATAGACGTACCGAACATGGTACAGGGGAAAAATTACATGATGACTTATCGTGGAAACTTTTGAATCCTAAGGAAATGGTCCCTGATGTTTTGTTTAAGGCACACAATATCTCATTATTAGCACATGGTAGAATAAACAAAACTCTCGATCGAATTAGAAGATTTTATTTCTGGCCAAACTTAGTTTTTGATGTCAAGAACTATATAAACAACTGTGACGTATGTAAAACAACTAAACATCCAAATCATGTTCTTAGACCGACTTTGGGAAAAATTGTTGGTTAGTTGGATTTCGCTCAATAAAATTTTCCTAAAAATTTGGCCAATATAAATATGATGTTCGTTGGTCACCAAAAAAATAAGAGTAATATATCCTTTCCTACCAATATAAATATATCCTTACCAGTTTATAAAACTTGTTTTCCCCCAAAACACAAAAATATGATTTTCCTTTAGTTCACAAACAGAAATAATTGGTTTAGATATAAACTTTTTCAATGGAATTAAAAAAGTAAATTTTGAAGGGGAAATATGCAATTTTCTCAGTTTTCACAAAAGTTTTGTCATTAAACAATTTGTTTTGCATTTTATTGTCAAAGAATCGTAATGTACACAGAATTAGCGTCACAAAAAGATAAAAAACACAAAAATTGGTTGAATAACGTATTTGTGGGAGAACTCATAGGGATTTATGGACAACAGATTAGGGAATACACAGTGCAAAAATTAGGTCAATACCTCTTATAGTTTGCCTGTACCTGCAATTTGAATTCAGCGGATTTCGAGAAAACCCATTTTTATGTAATATTTTGCAAAATTAGCTTTATTATATTGTTGTTTATTTTAAATGGAACCTTTTGTAAGTTTATTAGTCCACATATTTCTAAATAAAAATCAAGAGTTTCATGCAATTTGGACGCCATTAACACATAAACTTTAAAGGTCAAATTTTGTAATATTTGCAACTAGTCGAAATTGTTTCTATTTTTAGGTAGATTGTCATAAAACTTAAGAAATTTATGTATTAACCGATATTTACAACAATATTTACAACATACTTGAATCCTATTGACCTAATTTTTGCACGACTTATTTTTATAACCCGTAGAACAATTTTAGGGGGGGAGGCGGTCAAAATTCGAAACTTAGTTTTTTTGGAGCACTCTTATGCTGCTGTATATTACGAAAGATCTTTCGTCGTGGGAGCTCAAGATTAATGTAAGTTTCTCTTATTTTTATTTTCTTCTTTTGTTTTTATTTTCTAATTTTTTTATTGTTACTTGGGGTGACCGTATTAAAATTTATTAAATGTTTAAACAATAATTTAATTAATACTTTTTAAAAATATGAAAATTTAAAATCAAATAAACTTAAAACATTTAATAATTTGTAATTGTTTTTAATCTGTAAAGTTTTAATAAATTTTAATTTAGTTCCCAATTTTTATTGTGAGAATAATTTATAGTCACATTGTAAAAGGTTGATGAATACATAGTGAAGTTATTAAAAAGAATTTATGTTTGAGTTAAGAGATTATTATTGTTTTGATAATTTTTATTTTTTTTTTTTTTGTTTACTATTTTGTATTATTTTAAGAAAATTTTAAGAGAAAATTAATTTGGTATTTTTTTTAATGATAATTCTTGTCGTACAACTTTATTATATAACTTTTTGCGAAATAAATATTGGTAATAATTAACATTTAAAATTTTATTAGAATATTCGATTACTCCACAAAAATTGTTCTAATTATTCTTTATTCTAAATTGGAAATTTTTATTCGTTCGAAGAAAAACTAGATTAATCAAATCATTTTTATTCGAGACAACCCTAGTTAAAATGTACGCATTTTGAGAGTCTTAATTTCCCTTGTTTATTATTTGAGTTTAGTTCATCTATGTACCCAGCAAAATTTTGACATACCTAGTAAACCAGGAAGCCAGTGGAAACTACTTACTCTTGGGGGGAATAACTACTCATTTTTGTTCGACGTTGACTAACAAGTAGTTACCAAAAACAACTAAATATGTGGTTACCAATTTACTTACAGAAACTGTGCAAATAATGGATTATTTAGTTTGTTACAAATTGTAAAGGAATAACTATTTATAAATCTATTTATCTGTGCCGAATCTTATGTACCCTTGACCCTTGTATTTCAAACATTTTTTATAAATTAAGTTTTTTCTCGACTACATTATTATTACATCCAAAGCTAAACAAAAAGAACAACAACAACGCTAAACGAAATAAAACACAAAATACACAGGCCTCTAAACCATTGGCGTCCAAACATGCCCGTGCGGGCATGTATAAGTTATTCTCACTTATACACACGCAATACAAATATTCTCAGCAACAAAAACAATTTAATTTAGTTGCTCTCTTTATGGAATGATACACAGAGAATATTTTCAAAAGCCATTACAAATTAATGTATGAATACTTTTTATAGAAAGATCTATTAGACATACATATGTATGTATAATTATTTATTTTTATTTGTTCAAGCAATTAATCGCTTAAATTGTAACGATTAAACGATTGACTGTTAATCATTTGAGTACCTATTAGATACATTTAATAAACACAAACTATATACATACATCAACACATTTTTACATCAAAATGTGCATCAATACATACATTCCTCTCGTTATTAATTTATAATACTAATAATATGAATAACACAAATATGTACAAACATATAATTTTTTTCAGTGCAAAACACACATATTTTCATTTATGTTCTCTTTTATATTTTGCACTACAACATATCCGTTTTAAATATTCTCTTTCTGGCCACCACGGCTCTAAACCAACAGACATCTAAACATACATAACGAAAAACACAGAAAAACAAAAATAAAAACGCAATAACGCGAACAACATCCAAACCAAGGGTATCCAAGGCCTAGGCGCTTGGTACTCTTTTGTTTTTGTAAATGCGCTTAGCTACAGACAGTGTGTTTTCTATACACTTATATGCGCTTAACACTTGCAATACGTTGTTGTTGTTCTTAACAGTATACAAGCAAGAGTAAAACAACAACACTTTCGTATTCATTGCTGGTAAAAATTGACGATAAGTAGATTTTGTTTTTGTTTATCGTAAAAATATTGTTTTAAAAAGCACTTGGAAAAAATTTGTGTTAGTTTTAAATTTCAAACTTACATTATTCGCATATAAAATTATTGTACAATAACTCACAATCTACTCTCATAAAATTGAAAACGTTTTATATACTTTTTTCTATTCATTAAAAAATATAATTGCAAAACAAAAGGGAAAATTATTTTATTTAAAAAAAATGCAAATTATATTTTTTTGCTGTGTATACTGTGTATATAAATACACAGCTGAATAAAATAAAATACATCTACACACACCATGTACATCTTTTTCTATATACAGTGTTGTTGTTGCTTTTATAACATTTTTTGGTGAAATTTTCAGAGGTTGTTTCGGATTTTTGCTCATATCTCTGCTGATTTTAAATAGCGATCTTCTCGAAAGCATGTCTAATAGAATTATTGAAGATTCGGATCTCGCCGATATCTGGGGTCCTCTAAAAACTGATTTCAACAGACAGACGTACATGGCTTTATCGACTCCGCTATCTATAAGGATCGAGAATATATATATACTTTCAAGGGTCGGAAAATTATATTATAGAAATTAAAAACGGAATGACAAACTCATATATACCCTTCTCACGAAGGTGAAGGCTATAAAAATAAATAGAAGGTGAACCCTTCACCATAGTGTATTTTAAACATATTAGCTTTATAAATTTTAATTTTTTCCCGTCTACATTATTACTAAACCAAAAGAAATACAAAATGAACAACAACAACGCTAAACGAAATAAAAAGCAAAATTCACAAGGCATCTAAAACAACAGACATCTATATACACATAACGAGAAACACAGAAAAACAAAAACAAAATAACGCAATAAAACCAACCTACATCAAAATATCCAATTCATAGTGTTGTTGTTGCTTTAGCATGAAAAAAATTTGGCTTTTTTGATGAAATTTTCAGAGGTTGTCTCGGATTTTTGCTCATATCTCCGTTATTTATAGACCGATTTTGCTGATTTTAGTGATCTTCTCGAAAGCATGTCTAACTGAATTATTGAAGATTCAGATCACGCCGATATCTGGTTGCCTCTAAAAACTGATTTCAACAGACAGACAGACGGACAGACAGACGGACATGGCTTACCTACAGTTGTATTCATGAAAAATGCTTATCTTAGATTTCATTTCTAGTGTGAACGATGCACATAAAAGCTTACTTATTTATTTAATTTTGGTAGTTCTATGCAGATTGACTTAAATAAGATTTTATTTTCTCTTATTAAAGTAAATGCATAAAAGAAATAAGTAAAATATACTGTTTTTTTTTTTGCACACGCACTTTTTTCATATTCGCATGTACTTATTTAAATATTGCTACGCAGTTTTCTTCATATTCTCATGTATGGAAATATGTATGTAATATGCTTTTTTTTTTTTTTATACCACTGTGGGCTGGGGAAGATTTAATTTTTTATTTTTATACCCTTCACCTTCGTGAGAAGGGTATATATAAGTTTGTTATTCCGTTTGTAATTTCTATAATATAATTTTCCGACCCTATAAAGTATGGGTCCTTATAAATAGCGGAGTCTATTAAGCCATGTCCGTCTGTCTGTTTAAATCAGATTTTAGAGGACCCCAGATATCGGCGAGATCCGAATCTTCAATAATTCTATTAGACATGCTTTCGAGAAAATCGCTATTTAAAATCAGCAAAATCAGTCGGTAAACAACGGAGATATGAGCAAAAATCCGAGACAACCTCTGAAAATTTCATCAAAAAATGTCAAAAACAACACTGTATATAGAAAAAGATGTACACGTGTGTGTGGAGATGTATATGGTTTTATTCAGCTGTGTATTTTTTTGCATGTTTGGAATCCAAACATACAAAAAATACACAGCAAAAAAATATGATTTGCATTTTTTGTTAAAATAAAATAATTTTCCCTTTTGTTTTGCAAATATATTTTTTAATGAATAGAAAAAAGTATTTAAAACGTTTCAATTATATGAGAGTAGATTGTGAGTTATTGTACAATAATTTATATGCGAATAATGTAAGTTTGAAATTTAAAGCTAACACAAATTTTTTCCAAGTGCTTTTTAAAACAAAACAAGTATGAATGTATAGTCGGGCGTAGCCGACCATATGATACCCTACACCAGTCAGTATGTATGTTAAAAATGGGGATTATTTAAAAAAATAAAGCATTTTGTTTATTTTTTAACTTTATTTCGGAATATTTTTTCTTTTTTTGACAAAAAAAGAGATTTTTTAAGAGAGCTTAAAGGGGAGTAGGGCAAAATATGGCCTTATCATTAAAAATGTTGGTAGGGGGAGTTAAGTCTTCTTCAATATTATTTATGTAAAATTTAAAAGTGTTATTAGTGTTTGTAAGTGAATTTTGACCTTTAAGTCATTTTCTGAAGGGGAGTTTGTATGGGGGATAGGATCAAATGAAGCCCGATCATTACAAAAATCGGTAGTGTCATTTAAAGTTCTATAAAACTAAGTTTTGTCGACTTTTGTTAACATAATAGATCGTTGAAATTAATTATTAGCCAAAAGGCGCTATTTGGGGTGTACGGTTGTGTGGGGGCTAGTCGAAATAATGGACCGATTTTAATCATTTTCAATAGGCTTCGTCCTTGGGCGTGTGTGCCAAATTTCATCTAATTATCTTTAAAATTGAGGCAAAAGATTTACATGGACAACCAGACGGACGGACGGACGGACATAGCTTAATCGAATCAGAAAATGATTCTAAGCCGATTGGTATACTTTAAGGTGGGTATTGGACGAATATTTTTCTATGTTACAAACATCAGCACATATACCCTCCCCACTAAAGTGGTGTAGGGTATAAAAAGTATTTGGAATCAAGCAGGGCTCATACCACCAGCCTCTTGTTTGTTATATAGATATGCTAGACAATTCGGCTATAACATTTCCATATAAATAAAGTAATATGATTGATAATGACTACTAATTACCAATCATTACCAATAAATTTATGAAATAACTACTTTTCTATACCAAAAATTTTAGATATTTTGCTGAAAATGAATTTAACAAAAAAAGATTATTTCATTAATTTTTTTATTTCACAAATGTGAAAATTACAGGTGGTCAAAATTATCGATTTTGTTTAGATGAATCTTATTTTATTTAATAATGCAAAAAAACTTACTTGTATAAAATTTTAGCCCTGGAAAGTGAGTAAACGCCGAAAATGGGTTAACGAAATTTTATACATTTCAATCAAATCCCGGCACGGGTTCTCGTTATTCAATTTGACTAAATATTTACTATTATATTCAGCTGAATATAAATATTTTAAACATAAATAAGCGCACCAGCAGTAGAGGCCTTGTTAACCTGGAAAATTATAAAATCTAGACTCCAAATGTTTTATACTAAAACTTTATCAGCGTACATACATATTAACCAAGTAAGAAATTATAGTCGGGCGAGGCCGACCATATACACCTTTGACAAAAATATAATGATATTTAGTTGCCATAACAAAGCATTTAAGTCCTCTAATTGCACCTTAAGAGAGTCATGTACGTTAAGTAATTTTCTGATGAGATCTTTATATCGATTATTGACCGATCCTCATATTATTGTAAAAAAAACATTTTGGTTTCTTAAAAATTTTTGCATTTCTAAATTCATTTTCATCCACAAAAAATACTTGTTCAAAATTTTAACTCCATAGCTCCTCCTATTTTGTTTTCAACAGATATATAGGAATGTACCCAGTCTTGCCAGCAGAGAAACAAGCCGATCGGCTCAAAATCGGCGCCGCCGATTTTGACGGCTCGTGTCGGCTAATTAAAGCCGGTCAAAACAAAAAACGCAACTTTTATTTTTTCTTTCTCTCATTTTTTCCTTTATTCTTAGTTTGATTGTATTAGTAAAAACAGGTTTTTTCGTTACCGACGCATTAAAAATCATAAGAAAAAATGCACTTTTTGTGTTGCTAAGGTATATATTTATTCATATAAATTGTCAGTTGCTATAAGAAAAAAAAAACAACCGTTATTAATTCCTTTTTGCAGTCAAAAGCACATACATAAATTATTTTTCGGTTTATTCACACAAAAGTCGTTCAAAAGTGAGGTTGTTTAATGCGTTTGATTTTAAAGTGAAATTTAAAAGAAATTTAGTGTATTAAAAAATTATTGAAAATATTTATTAAAAGTGGAAAAAAATACTTAGAATTGAAGGTAAGTAAATTTATTATTTATTAAATTATTAAAGAAGTGTTTTTCACAGACAGTAAATGTTATTGTTTTTATTGAAAAATACCAAAGTTAAAATTTATTTCAAAATTTTTATTTAATTTCTCAAAAACAGAAGTTTTGATTTGTATTTTTTTATTTTTTCAATAACAATTACTGACAACTTTTTCGAATGAAAATCAATAATAAAAAACACAAATAATTTTTAAAACAGAAAATGTATTTTTATAATAAAAATCAAAAATAATTGTTATTTTTGATTTTTATTATAAAAATCAAGAAAAAAGTTTATTGAAGAAATTGATAAATATACATAGGTCAAAATATCATAGAAACGTCATAGAGATATTTTGAGTACATGAAAAACTTTCATGTACTCAAAATATCTCTATGACGTTTCTACGATTCTGATTTTTTCAGTTAAAAATTACATTCATAACAATTAAATTCTGTCTCTTGTTTTTTTCCATTAATTAATTTATTTGTATATATTTCAATATTTTTTGATGATAGTTATGGAGCAGATCATGATCTATCAACCTGGGCAAACAGGAATGGGTTGGGTGTGAATCCATCTAAGACGGAGCTAGTACTTTTCACTAGAAAATATAAAGTTGAGAGTTTTAGCTTGCCGAGATTAGACGGCGTTGAACTGAAATTATCAGAGGGAGCCAAGTATCTAGGGACCTTCCTCGACCAAAAATTGTCTTGGAAGAAGAATATACAGGAACGGCTTAAAAAGGGGCTCAATGCCTATTACACGTGCAGAAACTCCATTGGTAAGAATTGGGGTTTGCGACCGGACATGGTAAATTGGATTTACACGTCGGTAGTAAGGCCCATCATTACCTATGGTTGTACTGTGTGGTGGGTAGGAATGAGGAAATGCAGCTACAGATTAATACTCAGTAAGGCTCAAAGGTGTGCTTCTATCGGCATAACAGGTGCCAGGGGCAGTACACCGCAAGCAGCATTGGATATTATTCTGAATCTGCTCCCAATTGAGAAATATGTTGAGAGTGTAGCAGCTAGGAACTTATTCAGACTGTTTGAATCAGCTCTAGTAAGACCAAAGCGGGTAGGCCACACTAGAATACTGTACGAGGCAGGTCTAACAGGGATTGAGGGAAGTACGGAGGGTATTTCTGATCATTTGGTTACGACCCTGGACTTCGGAGTAACACCTTCAATACTGATTCCTAGTAGGGATGAGTGGGAAGGATCCGAAGTATTGTTTGAGGGGTGTGCAGTTTTCACTGACGGATCCAAGATGGACTCTGGCACAGGTGCCGGGGTTTATTTGGTAGACAACAATATAAGAGTGTCCTACAGACTTCCGGATGAATGTAATTTCCGAATACTTCAAAAAAACCACCAACCAATCCTGGTACAGTAGACTGGATTGTAGGGTTTCTAGGACACTATGGCCGAAGTTAAATCGAAAAGCAACCAGAATGCTATTAGGATTGGACAGGAAGAGTACAAGGATTTTAGTAGGGGTAATTACCGGACACTGCTCAATTGGAGCCTTTAGGGGTAATGGGGTCGGTAACACACAGGATTTTTGCAGGTTGTGTGAGGACGAAGAGGAACTGGAGACAGTAGAGCATATTTTATGCCACTGTCCCAGATTACAGAGTCTGAGACTGAAATGGCTAGGTAAAAGATTCCACGATGAACTAGGAGATGTAGCAGGGTGTAACCTAGGCGACATTATGGGCTTCATTAGGGGAACTTTTTGGATTTTCAGTTAATAGACAATTAAGGATTTCCCTTTCTGTTCTCTTTTTGAAGGGAAAATCTCATTCTTCTCATCTCTCCTTTTTTCTGTTTTCTTCTGTTTTCTCCTTGTCTTTTATTAAAGGGATTCACAATGGACTATTGGGTCTCCGAGTGGATGTATACATTGATATACAACCCTTTTAAACTAAACTAAAATATGGAGCAGAGCACGCTTGACCAATTTTTTTCAACTGTTTGTAACGAGGAATCTGCAGAAGAATCTTCAGAGGAAGAGGAAGAAAAAAACTTATCATTTTACCAATCGTATATTAAAAAAAAGGTGCATTAAAAAATACAGCCGAAATAATTGTAACCCCCAACAGTCAAGCCCCTTGCTGGCAGTATTTTGGATACTTATCAGTATCCAGGAAAAAGGTCCTAGTCAATTACAAATTTTGTAAAATTTGCTTTCAAGAGGATGTCATTTTAAAAGGATAAGTTTTTTTTGAGAATTAGTTTCATTTTTAAAATTTTAAACAAAATAATAACGACATTTTTCTAGTTAAAAACACAATTTTTAATTTTTGAGTAATTTAAAAAAAAGTCTTTTTCTTCCAAAATTTTGAATTTTGATCAATTTTGAAAAAAAAATTCTATAAAAATACAGTTTGAAAAAAATTAAATTTTTCTAGTTAAAATGGAGTTTTCAAACTAAAATTTCTCTTAAAATTTCGATTTTCAATCGATTTTGAAAAATATCGAACATTTTCTACTCAAAATCCAGTTTTCAAACTTAAATTACCTTGAAAATCACTTTTTCATTCAAAATTTTGATTTTCAATCAATTTTGAAAAAAATGAAAGTTTTCTAGTTAAAATACAGTTTTCAAACTAAAATTTCTCTTAAAATTTCGATTTCCAAACGATTTTGAAAAATGTCGAACATTTTCTACTCAAAATCCAGTTTTCAAACTTAAATTAAACAAAATTTCGATTTCGAAAAGTTATTGAAATTTGTATAGTTAAAATTCAGTTTTTAAACTAATTTCAAAAAATCTTGCTTACTAAATAGATTTAAATCAACTACATCCACTACGAATTACACAAATCATCTAAAAAACTGCCACAACGTCGACATAAAATCTTTAAATTTAAAAAAAAACTTTAGCGTTAACTAGAAAGTCATTAACGTCGACATCAAAGAACACAAAATTTTTACATGCGAGACGTTTATGTGAAATGTGCTGCATAGACCTGCAGCCATTTAGTATTGTTGAAAGGACAGGTTTCCAAAAATATGTAAAAAATTTAGATCCTTCAATTTCTTTTCCGAGTTCAACAACGGTTGGAGTTGCTGCATTAAATGACGTATACGACTTTTACTTAAATTCCGTCAAAGATATTTTAAAAACATCTCCAACTAACATATCTTTGGTCACTGATATGTGGACAGACCGTTTTAAAAGACTATCCTACATCAACATCAAAATTCATTACTGTAAAGAATTTACACTGCAAAGTGTATCTCTTAAAACGGAACAATTTCCACATCCTCATACCGGCAAACTAATCGGAGAGCAAATTTGTAGTACATTAAAGTTTTTTGAAATTGATAATAAAAAAATTACAGCAATAACAGACTGGGATCGAATATTATTTCGGCACTTAAAATTCAAAAAATTCAACGTTTTGATTGTATGGTTCACAAACTTCATAGATTTTTGGTACACGACCTCCTAAACAACTCATCCTTTACAACAATAAACAATATTATTGGCAACCCTTAGAAAATATTTCGTGCTCTTACTTATAAAGGGGAAGAAATCCTAAAACTGCAGATAATTAAAAAACAAGATAACGCGTTAAATATTTTGCACTCCATACAAGAGATCAATAATTGTATTGATGCAGACAATAACTTCTCCATAGGACAACTAGAGGAAGATTTAGAAGAGGCTTTAAAAGCCCCCAGTTTAAATACGTTAAAAAATTCTGTTGGAACTCAATTTTATACATGCTAAACAGTTTTATAGAAAATATGGAGATAATAAATATATTGTTGTTACAAATAAAGAAAGACAACCTGCTTATTCCAGAGATGGAGCAGGGAATAATAAATGAATTAAGAGACTTTTTGGAAATTTTTTCGGAGGCAACAACGTACCTACAAGGTCAAGAATACGCCACCATTTCAACATGTGTATATTTTTTTGAGAACATTTATATGAGTATGGTTGAGAAAGCGGACTTGGCGTCATTTGATATTATAATCAATTTATACGATCATGCTAAACAACATTTTTATAAAAGATTTAAAATCCTAAAAGTACATGTTTTAGCGGCTTTGATGGACCCGTGCCACAAAGATTGGTGTAAACTAGAGAACTACATTAAAAGAATTCCACACTCCGATAGTTTGCCGGACGATTTCGTATTGGAAGGGGATGTTGCAAATCCAATAACCAAAGAAAAATTAATTTTATTTGAATTGCTGAAACATGGAATCGGCGAAAGTCCTTCTAGTATCCTTACTCCTGCCGATCAACCAGAAAAAATAAACGTAAGTACAAAATGTATAAAAATATAAATATAAAAATATATCTACTCTATAATTATATTTGTGAAAAATTCTCATTATTTTTTAATTGTAACACATTTACTTAATAACCAAAAAAATATTTGTTCAATTCACAATCGATTTTGTAGCGTTGTATGTCAGCAGCTGCTACAATAGTCATAACAATGTTGTTGGTATTTTCTATGCAAAAGCTCTATACAACTCATATGACAATTTTTCATATGTTTTTCGAATGTTGTAATAAATTGTAGTGTTGCCAATTGTTTATTTCAACATATAAACAAAAATTCAAACGATTTTAGCATAAAAAACGATAAAGTGGTAACACTGAAATCAAAAACAAACAGCTGTTTACAAAAACGAAAACAAAAAAACTAAAATTTTATTAAAAACAGTTTTTTATTAGTTTAAAATGTGGAATAAAGAAAATAAAAGAATTGAAAATTCAAAGAAATTAATTTGGTTTATTTCGCATTTTTAATTAATTTAATATTTTTTTATTTTTTTTCTTTTGACATTGTTATGTGTATTTGTTTTGATTGTTTTTTTTTTTTTCATTGAGAACATAAACTTATGACTTGCTGCAAAGATCTGTTCACAATCACTGTTACTAAACTTTAGTAGGTACAATATACAACTTCATTGTGAATTGAGCAATTATATTTGTTAATATACATTTGACGAATTCCCGCTGAAATACATATTACAATATTAAAAATTTTATCAGTTCTATGATTTGTTTTTGTCTAATGATATTTTATTTTTTTTTATAACTTAGAAAATTTCAAATACGCGCAGAAAAATGCTAAATTTTATGAGTTCCGAAGCAAACTCGATTGAGGATGATATGTTAAAGGAGATACAAAAGTATCTAAATACATCAGTTTCGGAGACGGAAAGTTTAGAATGGTGGAAGGAGCACCAAAAGGTAAAATTAAAAGTGAAATATTTATATATTATGTATATTACATTAAACAATATTTAATAAATTGACGATAATTTATATGCTTTTTAAAATCTTCAACATATTAATTATAGGTTTTTCCAAGGGTTGCAATATTAGCAAACATATTGTTTGGAATACCGGCAACCTTAGCGTCATCCGAAGTAGCATTTTCAATGGCTGGATCATGCATAGTAGAGAAAAGGCCAAGGCTCAATCCGTCAACAGTAAAAAACAATTGTTTATCCATGACAATTTTAAATTGGTAATATAGTTGTTTATCATTTAAATATATTTAGTTTTTTTCTAACATTTATTTGGTTTACAGGTGTCATCTGTGACGGAATATTTGGTGAAATAACTACAAATACAAAAAACTTCTTAAACGAAATAAATATTTTAATGTTTAAAAAAATTTGAAAATTTTTGTATACTATTACAAACCAATTATTTTTCACATTTTTTATTTACCTCTTCATAAATCTTAAAAAATTTAAATTTTTTTATCTATGTGATACAAACATAAAAATATTGTAAATGTGTAGTTAAACTTTGTTAATACAATTTATAAATTGTTTCTTGTATATAAATCATAGCTGTTAAATTTTGATTACTAATCAATTAAATTACTATTATATAAATTAATATTACTATTGATTATTTTTTGTTATTTTTCATATATATGTATTATACATATACATAATGTATATAGCACAGACTAAATTTTTTTTCGATTAAGTTTAATTCAAATCGTTTTTTGCAAACCGTATTTTTTAAAATTCCGAAATTTCAAACGCAATTATTAACAATATTTACATAAATATTGAATTTTATACTTTACCATTAATATAACGTAATACGCGTAAAACACAATATTTTTTTCTTAAACTTTGTCATACTATTTTTAAAGAAGAAAAAAATTGATAAATTTATTGTTTTCAATATTTATTTCAATACTGTATTAACTTCAAAAATATGTTTTGCAAAAAACGATTTGCATAAGAATTAATCGAAATAAAAAATAAATATGTAAAAAATAATCAAAAGTAATGCTAAAATTAATCGAATTATTTTTTGATTATTTTCAATAATTTAAAATAATCCATGTTTATTTTAGATTATTTAAAATCCTAATCAATTATTAATCGTCAAAGATTTAAAATAAAACAATCATAATTTAATGATTTTTTTACATATTTATAAAAATAATCTAATTTAATTACTACATAATGATTATGATTAATAATCATTATTTAACAGCTATGATATAATTAAACATAACTATAATATATTTATATATATTATTTTAATAGAAATTAATATTTTTATGTTAAGCAATTACAAATCTTGATTTCACCTCATCATGTCTTGTAAAATATAAAACATAAAGTATATTTGAGAAAAACATGAAAAATATTTAAATTTGTAATGTAAATACAGATATACATACTAATTTAATATGTGTATAATTACATATATTGTACCAAATTGATATACAACCTAATTGTATAAGGATATGATTTAAGTTTAATCATTTCATAATAAAGTGAAAAGCGATTAATTTTATAGTAAAACAATTACATATTTCAAATCTATGTTCTTAATAATTTCAAATTTATGTTCTTACTAAAAACAATGATTTGAATTACAAATTTAGAGATAAACATTTGTTATTTATTATTTTTGTAACTAAAAAATTTTAAATGTAAAAAATAATAATCATAAATATGTTTTTGCAAACCTAATATAACATTCAAAGAAACACAGAAAAATAACTACACTATAATATGAATTAAAAAAATTAAATACAAATGAATTCAATTAACATATTATTAAATAAAAATTAAAATTTTTATTATAAATCTGATTTTCGAAATGAAAACAATAAATTGATAAACAAATTTAAACATATACATTTGTTCTTTTATTTCTTATAACTGATAATAATAGTGATATTGTTTTTAGTAGATGTAAACTTTTGCTACTAAAGAATTATTGGCAGTTATGCCAATTATTATTATTGTTTATTGGGATAATAATTTATTTACAAAGATAAAACTTGTAAAAACTTTAATTAAATTTTTTGTAAAACAACTCGATTCAAACCTCTGAACATTTTCGACAAGTTTTTTGAATTAAATAGTGTATTTTTACAAGCTTTTATTTAATTTGCTTTGTTAGTTTGGTATGGTACAAATTTTGTAATTGAATTTTCGAAATTCGGCACACATGTAGATATCTGAAGACAATGCTATGTTAGATTCGAATTTAAATTCGAAAATTTTAAGATATTTTAGATTCTTAGTTTGGAAAAAGGATTGTAAATGAGGAAAGTAAAATCAAATTACCAGATTTAATTTTTCAAAACTAATTTGAAAAAAAAAAAAATAAACAAACTAAACAAAAATTATATACTTAAGACCAATTTCGAAGGAAAACATTTAAAATGTTTGGAAATTTTTGAAAACTTAAAATCCTAGAAGTATTTTTTTAAATAATCTTGTTTAAATTGCATTCAAATTAAAAAATATACCATTTCAAATAAAGATGATAGCTTAACCTAATCGAAAAAGGCAAACAAAATCGAAAGAAAAATTTAAAATTAGCTTTAAAGTTCTATATCTAGCAATTTAATTTACTTATTGTTATCCATACTTAATTTTGTATTTAAATAATACTATATAATACTATTTATTGAAAATTTATATAAACATCGAAAAAAACACAACTAATTTTTTAAAGGTTTTTGTTTTTTGGGAATTTAAAGGCGTTCAATTTCATTCGTATCAATCGGAGTTGTTATGTAATCCTTGTAATTAGATTCGAAAACGTTAAATATGATATCAAGGGAATAAAGTCCGGATTATCTATCTTATGGCGAGAACAAAATAGTTATAAATTTCTTGTATTAATGTATACAACATTTTTTTTAATATTAATATTTTATTTATTATCAAAATTTAGTAATATAAAACAAAAATGCCTAAAATAACTACATACTATATACATATGTATATTACAGAGTAAATAAATACACCTGAAACATCCAAAATTAAAAAAAATAGATATATAAATAGCAAAAACTCAGTATTTGAATACTTAATAATTTTCTTTAATCAAACACAAAAATAATTTTCATAAAAGTTACAAAAAAAATAAAAATATAATATGAAAACAAAGACCATTTACATATTAAATTAGGTACCAATTTTAAATCCACTAAGCCGAAAATTAGCCGCCGCCGATTTTTTTGAACGAGCCGCCGCCGCCGACTAAAAATTGGCCATCAGCCGCCGCCGAAAATTTTGGCTCGGCTTGTTTCTCTGCTTGCCAGGAGCTTCAGAAATAAAATGCTAAATCTGGTATTATTTTGCCTCATAAGAGTCTAAAAGTAATTTTTCTAAAATTGTAGCTGTATTTTGGGTCTTAAGTATTAAAAAACTTTAAATGTTGGAAATCAATTAAAAGTTGTAACAAGATACATTAATTCACTCTAATTATAATCAAATGTTCCTTCTAATATATAATCCTTTTTGTTGTGGTTGGTAACCCTTCCACCAGATGACTGTTTTATTGTATTTATCATCTTTTCATTATACATATCTTTCATAAAATACAAACATTGTTTCTAACGGTTAGTGGTAATTATACCCTTCACCTTCGTGAGAAGGGTAAATATAAGTTTGTCATTCCGTTTGTAATTTCTATAATATAATTTTCCTACCCTATAAAGTATATATATTCTGGATCCTTATAGATAGCGGAGTCGATTAAGCCATGTCCGTCTGTCCGTCTGTCTGTTGAAATCAGTTTTTAGAGGACCCCAGATATCGGCGAGATCCGAATCTTCAATAATTCTATTAGACATGCTTTCGAGAAGATCGCTATTTAAAATCAGCAAAATCGGTCTGTAAATAACGGAGATATGAGCAAAAATCCGAAAAAAAATCCTCTGAAAATTTCATCAAAAAATTGTTAAAAAAGCAACAAGAAAGTAAAAAATACACAGCAAAAAAATATTATTTGCATTTTTTGTTAAAATAAAATAATTTTCCATTTTGTTTTGCAAATATATTTTTTAATGAATAGAAAAAAGTATTTAAAACGTTTTCAATTATATGAGAGTAGATTGTGAGTTATTGTACAATAATTTTTATGCGAATAATGTAAGTTTGAAATTTAAAACTAACACAAATTTTTTCCAAGTGCTTTTTAAAACAATTTTTTTTACGATAAACAAAAACAAAATCTACGTCTCGTCAATGTTTACCAGCAATGAATACGAAAGTGTTGTTTTACTCTTGCTTGTATACTGTTAAGAACAACAACAACGTATTGCTAATGTTAAGCGCATATAAGTGTATAGAAAACACACTGTCTATAGCTAACCGCATTTACAAAAACAAAAGAGTACCAAGCGCATAGGGCTTGGGCACCCTTGGTTTGGATGCCGTTGGCGTCATTGCGTTGTTATTTTTGTTTTTCGTTATGTATGTTTAGATGTCTGTTGGTTTAGATGCCTTGTGTATTTTGTGTTTTATTTCGTTTAGCGTTGTTGTTGTTCTTTTTGTTTAGATTTTGATGTAATAATTATGTAGTCGGGAAAAAATTTTAAATTTATAAAGGATGTTTAAAATACACTATGGTGAAGGGTATATAAGATTCGGCACAGCCGAATATAGCACTCTCACTTGTTTTACTTTATAATATGCATGATTCGATTGGTAGCTTTCAAATAATAAACACCTTTTATTCTTATATACATTAAATGTTTATTTATGTTTAATACAAACGAACTTACCTTTTTAGTAGATTTTCTTATATAAATGCTTAAATATGTCATAAATATCCTGAAATATTAGCCTTTTTAAGGCTAAATAACAAAGCGAGAAAAAGGCTAGAGAATGCCAGAAGCTGAAACTTAAAGCTAAATGATAAATAAAAAGGCTACATTTAGCCTTAAAAAGGCTAACCTGGCAATACTGGATGTAACAAATTGGCAGCCACATTAAAGTTTTTGGCGCAATGTGGATATCAGCACCAGATAGGCCAAGATCGTTCCTTAGGTATTTCGCAATCATCCACTTCAGCTTGTATAGGTGAAGTTTGCGAAGCTATCCAAACAAATCTTTTTACCAAGCATATTGTTTTCGAAATGTGTGAAGAGAAAAGGATGGAAACCAAAATATTTTTTAATACAAAATGTTACATACCAGGGGTAATTGGAGCCGTTGATGGAACTCATATTCAAATTATAAGGCCAAATAATAATGAACATTTGTATTTCAACAGAAAATGTTCCAAACTGGTGATACTGGAACAAGAATATTAGGTAAGAGGATTATTTTATGTTAAGAGAAGAAAAATGAAATAATTGATTATAATTGCAGGTGACTCTGGATATCCATTGGAACCATGGATTTTGACTCCATAAAGAAATGCTGCTGAAAATTCCGCGGAATCCTATTTTAACGACCAACATTCAAAAGGAAGGTCGATTATTGAAAGAACGTTTGGATTATTAAAAGCAAGATTTCGTTGCCTACTAGCAGCAAGACTCCCCTGAAAAGGCGGTCCGAATTCTTAATGTTTGTTGTGCACTACATAACATTTGTTTACTGTACAAAGTTGAAACCCCTATTTTGCAAAATGAGGATATAAGCAGTATAACTTTAACCATTAACAATATCGAAAGTAATATAGAAAGTATTTTTTCTAATATTGCAAAAAATATTAGAAATGAAATTAAAAATAATATGACAAGAAGTTAATAAAACGTTTATACTAAATTTCAATAAACTACTTATTTATTAAAAACATAAAAAAATTCAGTAACTAAATTTACATAAATCTAAGAAAAAATAAAAACAATAAATTTTTAAATTTCAAAAAGGATTATTAATACTTCAGTTGTTTTCAAAATTTAACAAGTTTGAGTGATATATTCGTCCGTGCGAATCTTAAATACCTTCCACCAGCTGCTTTTAGATTTATATTTTTTTATTTGGTGAAATATTTGTGAAAAAAAGTTTTCTCTTGTTTTTTAATAGAAAGAACAATACAAACGCCATTTCCTTTTATATGTTATTAATGCCCTAAAATATTATTTAGCGATATTTAATAAATTGCATGTGATTAAAATGGTTAATAAAGTTATTGATATTTTTTTTTAGAAATTTTGCTTGGAAAATTTGCATACTAATATCTTCATGAATAAGGAGATAATTGTTTATAATTATAGTTATTATAATGTAACTATATTAATATTGTGGAAATGGCTTTCGATGGAACGATCGGATAAAGAAATTAAATAAAGAAATAAAAAGTTTATTTTTTAAAAACTTTATTTGGTAATGAGTAAAAAGTAATTTTCGAAAATGAACGAACAATTATGGGTGATAGTTAAACGAATTTCAAGTATATTTTCTGTATATAAAAGTAATATTTGTGCCAAATTTTGCATGGATATTATTGTTTGG